>NC_073378.1:33170196-33399219 GCF_028641065.1 Leucoraja erinaceus | reverse complement strand
TGTTAAATTGGTGATGGGTCCATCTTCAGTCAAAAAGATGCATCAGTCTTGGAGTCTTCCCAGAACTGGTCAGGCTATTTGACATCTTTCTTCTGGTTTTACCCTTCTGGTGTATTCAATGACACTGCAAAAAGCTGGGTTCTCAATCATTGTTAGCTCCAGATACGTCTGGTGAGTTGCGATGCCTTGGTTTTACCACAGACAATCTGTAGTAGATTTTTGATGCTCCTGTCCCTCGCATCTATGTTCCTCATTTTGTCCACCGTTGACTTGGGTGCGGGTTCTGTCCTTTGACAAAGATAGGATTCATTACAAGAGATCCGTTGGATTTCAGGTGTTGATTTCTGCATTTGACATAACTACCATTGGCACTTGCTTCTCTTCGCCTTTTCTTTGACGTCCGGAACACACCGAGGGCCCGTCTTCACCTGTCGAGTCCTCGTTGGGATGGCTCCGTTTGTGTTCCTCGCTCCCTGAGGGCCCAGCTCATTCTCTTTATCAGTCTCGCTTGGGTGATGAAATTGGGTAATTTGTTACAAGTATCATTGCCACTTGCTCCTCTTCATCATCTTCTTTCCGGTAGCCACCACGGGACAAGTCCAACCTCCGACACCCACCGCTGGCCCGTCTTCAGCTGCCAAATGGTCTCATGAAGGACAACCCTTGATCTCTTTAACATCTCCGCTTATGTTTCCCACCAACAAGCAGCTTCAGTTATGATGCTCATGCTGTCCTGTTTGTTCCAGGATGGGTCTTTTCCTCCTCATCATCACTGGTATTTTCTTTTGTGCGGTGTTAAATTGGTGATGGGTCCATCTTCAGTCAAAAAGATGCATCATTCTTGTAGATTCTGCCTTGCGAGCAGAGTCTTCCCCGAGCTGGTCAGGCTATTTGACATCTTTCTTCTGGCTTTGCCCTTCTGATGAATCCAATGACACTGTAAAAAGCTGGGTTCTCAATCATCTTTAGCTCCATATAAGTCTGGTGAGTTGCGATGTCTTGGTTTTCCCCAGAGACAATCTGTAGTAGGGTTCTGATGTTCCTGTTCCTCCCATATATGTTACTCATTTTGTCCACTGTTGACTTGGATGTGGGTTCTGTCCTGTAACAAAGATAGGCTTCATTACCAGAGATCCCTTGGCTTTCAGGTGTTGCTTTCTGCAATTGATGTAACTACCATTGACACTTGCCCCTCTTCGTCTTTCCTTTGACCTCCGGAACCCACCGAGGGCCCGTGTTCAGCTGTCGAGTCCTCGCTGGGATGGCTCCGTCCGTCTTCCTCACTCCTTCAGGGCCCAACTCACTCTCTTTATCCGTCTCGCTTGGATGACAAAATTGGGTCATTTCTCATAAGTATCTTTGCCACCTGCTCCTCTTCTTCAACTTCTTTCTGGTACCCACTACGGGGCAAGTCCAACCTCCGGCCTGTTTGGTCCAAGATGGGTCTTTTTCTCCTCGTCTTCACTGGTATTTTCTTTTATTCAGTGATAAATTGGTGTCGGATCCATCTTCAATCAAAAAGATGCACAATTCCTGGAGATTCTGCCCTGCTAGCAGAGTCCTCCCGAGCTGGTCAGGCTAATTGACATTTTCTTCTGGCTTTGCCCTTCTGGTGAATCCAATGACAATGCAAAAAGTAGTCTAGCCTGGTTCTCAATCGTCGTTAGCTCAAGCTACGTCTAGTGAGTTGCGATGCCTTGGTTAGTCAAATCTATCTTTGCCACACGCTCATCTTCTTCTTTCCAGTACCCACCACGGGCCCATCTCCAGGATTGATACATCTTTTTGACTGAAAATGGACCCATCACCAATATAACACTGAACAAAACAAAATACCACTGATGACGAGGAGGAAACACTGCCCAGTCCATCATCGGATCTGACCTTCCTTCCATCGAGGGGATCTACCGCAGTTGCTGCCTCAAAAAGGCAGGCAGTACATACAAAAGTGGCCAGTATGGTGAGGGTCTTTGATGATACTGCCAGCCTTTTTGAGGCAGCGACTGCGGTAGATCCCCTCGATGGAAGGAAGGTCAGATCCGATGATGGACTGGGCAGTGTTTCCTCCTCGTCATCACTGGTATTTTGTTTTGTTCAGTGTTATATTGGTGATGGGTCCATTTTCAGTCAAAAAGATGCAACAATCCTGGAGATCCTGCAGAGTCTTCCCCGAGCTGGTCAGGGTATTTGACATCTTTCTTCTGGCATTGCCCTTCTGGTGAATCCAATGACAATGCAAAAAAGAGTCCAGCTTGGTTCTCAATCGTCGTTCTCTCCAGCTACTTCTGGTGAGTTGCGATGCCTTGGTTTGCCCAGAGACAATCTGTAGTAGGGTTTATATGCTCCTGTTCCTCCCATGTATGTTCCTCATTTTGTCCACTGCTGACTTGGGTGTGGGTTCTGTCCTGTGACAAAGATAGGCTTCATTACCAGAGATCCCTTGGCTTTCAGGTGTTGCTTTCTGCATTTGATGTAACTACCATTGGCACTTGCTCCTCTTCTTTCCGGTACCCACCACGGGGCAAGTCCAACATCCAGCACCCACCACGGGCCTGTCTTCAGCTGCAAATCCTCTGTTCGAGGACACACCTTGATCTCTTTAACATCTTTGCTTGTGTTTCCCACCAACAAGCAGCTTCAGTTATGATGTTCATGCTCACCTGTTTGGTCCTGGATGGGTCTTTTCCGCCTCATCTTCTGTGGTATTTTCTTTTGTGCAGTGTTAAATTGGTGATGGGTCCATCTTCAGTCTAAAAAATGCAACATTCTGGGAGATTCTGCCTTGCTAGCATAGTCTTCCCCGAGCTGGTCAGACTATTTATCATCTTTCTTCTGGCTTTGCCCTTCTGGTGTATCCAATGACACTGTAAAAAGCTGGGTTCTCAATCGTCGTTACCTCCAGCTACTGGTGAGCTGCCATGCCTTGGTTTTCCCAGAGACAATCTGTAGTAGGGTTCTGATGCTCCGAATCCTTCCATGTATGTTCCTCATCTTGTCCAGTGTTGACTTGGGTGGGGGTTCTGTCCTGTGACAAAGGTAGGCTTCATTTCCAGAGATACTTTGAAATTCAGGTGTTGCTTTCTGCATTTGAATTAATTACCATTGGCATTTGCTCCTCTTCATATTCTTTTTGACCTCCCGAACCCACCGAGGGCCCGTCTTCAGCTGTCGAGTCCTTGCTGGGATGGCTCCGTCTGTCTTCCTCGTTCCTTGTGGGCCCAGCTCACTCTCTATATCCGTCTCGCTTGGGTGACGAAATTGGGTAATTTGTCATAAGTATCATTGCCAGTTGCTCCTCTTCTGCATCTTCTTTCCAGTACCCAACATGGGGCAAGTCCAACCTCCGGCACCCACCGCTGGCCCGTCTTCAGCTGCCAAATCTTCTCATGGAGGGCACATCTTGATCTCTTTAACATCTTCGCTTGTGTTTCCCACCAACAAGCAGCTTCAGTCATGAAGCTCATGTTCTCCTGTTTGGTCCTGGATGCGTCTTTTCCTCCTCGTCATCACTGGTATTTTACGTTGTACAGTGTTAAATTGTGATGGGTCCATCTACAGTCAAAAAGATGCATCTTTCTTAGGCATTCTGCCTTGCTAGCAGAGTCCTCCCAGAACTGGTCAGGCTATTTGACATCTTTCTTCTTGCTTTGCCCTTCTGGTGAATTCAATGATACTGCAAAAAAGCTGGGTTCTCAATCATTGTTAGCTCCAGATACGTCTGGTGAGTTGCGATGCCTTGCTTTTACCAGAGACAATCTGTAGTAGAGTTCTGATGCTCCTGTCCCTCCCATGAATGTTCCTCATTTTGTCCACTGTTGACTTGGGTGCGGGTCCTGTCCTGTGACAAAGATAGGCTTCATTACCGACGATTTCTTGGATTTCAGGTGTTGTTTTCTGCATTTGACATAACTACCATTGGCACTTGCTTCTCTTCGCCTTTTCTTTGACCGCCTGAACCCACCGAGGGCCCGTCTTCACCTGTCGAGTCCTCGCTTGGACAGCTGCGTCTGTCTTCCTCGCTCCCTGAGGGCCCAGCTCACTTTCTTTATCTGTTTCACTTGGATGACGAAATTGGGTAATTTGTCAAAACTACCTTTGTCTCATGATCTCCTTCTTGAACTTCTTTTCGGTACCCACCACGGGGCAAGTCCAACCTCCGGCACCACCGGGGGCCCGTCTTCAGCTGCCAAATCCTCTCTTGGGAGGGCACACCTTGATCTCCTTAACATCTTCGCTTGTGTATCCCACCAACAAGCAGCTTCAGTTATGATGCTCTCCTGTTTGGTCCTGGTTGGGTCTTTTCCTCCTCGTCATCACAGCTATTTTCTTTTGTTCAGTGTTAAATTGGTGATGGGTCCATCTTCACTCAAAAAGATGTATCATTCCTGGGGATTCTGCCTTGCTAGTAGTGTCCTCCCAGAGCTGGTCAGGCTATTTGACATCTTTCTTCTGGCCTTGCCCTTCTGTAGTAAGGTTCTGATGTTCCTGTTTCTCCCATGTATGTACTGCCTGCCTTTTTGAGGCAGCGACTGCGGTAGATCCCCTCGATGGAAGGAAGGTCAGATCCGATGATGGACTGGGCAGTGTTTCCTCCTCGTCATCAGTGGTATTTTGTTTTGTTCAGTGTTATATTGGTGATGGGTCCATTTTCAGTCAAAAAGATGTATCAATCCTGGAGATCCTGCAGTCTTCCCCTAGCTGGTCAGGGTATTTGACATCTTTTTTCTGGCTTTGCCCTTCTGGTGAATCCAATGACAATGCAAAAAAGAGTCCAGCTTGGTTCGCTCCAGCTACTTCTGGTGAGTTGCGATGCCTTGGTTTTCCCAGAGACAATCTGTAGTAGGGTTCTGATGCTCCTGTTCCTCCCATGTATGTTCCTCATTTTGTCCAATGCTGAATTGGGTGTGGGTTCTGTCCTGTGACAAAGATAGGCTTCATCACCCGAGATCCCTTGGCTTTCAGGTGTTGCTTTCTGCAATTCCAACCTCCGGCACCCACCGGGGGCCCGTCTTCAGCTGCCAGATCCTCTCATGGAGGGCACTGCTTGACCTCTTTAACATCTTCGCTTGTGCATCCCACCAACAAGCAGCTTCAGTTATGATGCTCATGCTCTCCTGTTTGGTCCTGAATGGGTCTTTTCAAGTTGAAGTTCAAGTGAGTTTATTGCCATTTCTCCCTGGTAGAACAATGAAATTCTTGCTTTGCTTCAGCACAACAGAACATAATAGGCATTGACTACAAAACAGATCAGTGTGGCCATATACCATTTTATAAATATATACACACATGAATAAATAAACTGATCAAGTGCAAATAACAGATCATGGGTTATTAATGTTCAGAGTTTTGTACGAGCCAAGTTTAATAGCCTGATAGCTGAGGGGAAGTAGCTGTTACTGAACCTGGTCGTTGCAGTCTTCAGGCTCCTGTACCTCCTACCTGAAGGTAGCAGGGAGATTAGTGTGTGGCCAGGATGGTGAGGGTCTTTGATGATACTGCCCGCCATTTGAGGCAGCGACTGCGAGAGATTCCCTCGATGGAAGGAAAGTCAGATCCGAATATAGACTGGGCAGTGTTTCCTCCTCGTCATCAGTGGTATTTCGTTTCGTTCAGTGTTAAATTGGTGATGGGTCCATTTTCAGTCAAAAAGATGCATCAATCCTGGAGATCCTGCAGTCTTCCCCGAGCTGGTCAGGGTATTTGACATCTTTCTTCTGGCTTTGCTCTTCTGGTTAATCGAATGACAATGCAAAAAAGATGCCAGCTTGGTTCTCAATCGCCCTTAGCTCCAGCTACTTCTGGTGAGTTGCAATGCCTTGGTTTTCCCAGAGACAATCGGTAGTAGGGTTGTGATGCTCCTGTTCCTCCCATGTATGTTCCTCATTTTGTCCAGTGTTGACTTGAGTGCGAGTTCTGTCCTGTGACAAAGATAGGCTTCATTACCAGAGATCCCTTGGATTTCAGGTGTTGCTTTCTACATTTGAAATAACCACCATTGGCACCGGCTCTTCTTCGTCTTTTCTTTGACCTCTGGAACCCACCAAAGGCTCGTCGTCAGCTGTCGAGTCCTCGCTGGGATGGCTCCGTCCTTCTTCCTCACTCCCAGAGGGCCCAGCTCACTCTCTTTATCCGTCTTGCTTGGGTGACAAAATTGGGTAATTTGTCGTAACTATCTTTGCTACTTGCTCCTCTTCTTCTTCCCGGTACCCACCGCGGGGCAAGTCCAACTTCTGGCACCCACCGCTGGCCCGCCTTCAGCTGCCAAATCCTCTCTTGGAGGGCTCAACTTGATCTCTTTAAAATCTTCGCTTGTGTTTCCAACCAACAAGCAGCTTCAGTTATGATGCTCTCCTGTTTGATCCTGGTTGGGTCTATTGCTCCTCGATATCACAGCTATTTTCTTTTGTTCAGTGTTAAATTGGTGATGGGTCCATCTTCACTCAAAAACATGTATCATTCCTGGAGATTCTGCCTTGCTAGTAGTGTCCTCCCAGAGCTGGTCAGGCTATTTGATATCTTTCTTCTGGCCTTGCCCTTCTGTAGTAGGGTTCTGATGTTCCTGTTCCTCCCATGTATGTTCATCATTTGGTCGACTGTTGACTTGGATGTGGGTTCTGTCCTGTGACAAAGATAGGCTTCATTAAATGGATGTAACTACCATTGACACTTGCTCCTCTTCGTCTTTTCTTTGACCTCCGGAACCCACCGAGGGCCCGTGTTCAGCTGTCGAGTCCTCGTTGGGATGACTCCGTCCGTCTTCCTCACTCCTTCAGGGCCCAGCTCAGTCTCTTAATCCGTCTCGCTTGGATGACAAAATTGGGTAATTTGTCTTCTTAGCCACCTGCTCCTCTTCTTCATCTTCTTTCCGATACCCACTACGGGGCAAGTCCAACCTCCAGCCTGTTTGGTCCAATATGGGTCTTTTTCTCCTCGTCTTCACTGGTATTTTCATTTGTTCAGTGATAAATTGGTGTCGGATCCATCTTCAGTCAAAAAGATGCATCATTCCTGGAGATTCTGCCCTGCTAGCAGAGTCCTCCCCGAGCTGGTCAGGCTAATTGACATCTTCTGGCTTTGCCCTTCTGGTGAATCCAATGACAATGCAAAAAGTAGTCCAGCTTGGTTCTCAATCGTCGTTAGCTCAAGCTACTTCTGGTGAGTTGCGATGCCTTGGTTAGTCAAATCTATCTTTGCCACATGCTCCTCTTCTTCTTTCCGGTACCCACCACGGGGCAAGTCCAACCTCCGGCACCCACCGGGGGCCTGTCTTCAGCTGCCAAATCCTCTCTTGGAGGGCACACCTTGATCTCTTTAACATCTTCGCTTGTGTATCCCACCAACAAGCAGCTTCAGTTATGATGCTCATGCTCTCCTGTTTGGTCCTGGATCGGTCTTTTCAAGTTGAAGTTCAAGTGAGTTTATTGTCATTTCTCACTGAGAGAACAATGAAATTCTTGCTTTGCTTCAGCACAACATAACATAATAGGCATTGACTACAAAACAGATCAGTGTGTCCATATACCATTTTATTATTATATACACACATTAATAAACTGATCGTGCAAATAACAGATCATGGGTTATTAATGTTCAGAGTTTTGTACGAGGCAAGTTTAATAGCCTGATGGCTGTGGGGAAGTAACTGTTCCTGAACCTGCTCGTTGTAGTCTGCAGGCTCCTGTACCTTCTACCTGAAGGTAGCAGGGAGATGAGTGTGTGGCCAGTATGGTGAGGGTCTTTGATGATACTGCCAGCCTTTTTGAGGCAGCGACTGCGGTAGATCCCCTCGATGGAAGGAAGGTCAGATCCGATGATGGACTGGGCAGTGTTTCCTCCTCGTCATCACTGGTATTTTGTTTTGTTTAGTGTTAAATTGGTGATGGGTCCATTTTCAGTCAAAAAGATGCATCAATCCTGGAGATCCTGCAGAGTCTTCCCCGAGCTGGTCAGGGTATTTGACATCTTTCTTCTGGCTTTGCCCTTCTGGTGAATCCAATGACAATGCAAAAAAGAGTCCAGCTGGGTTCTCAATCGTCGTTCGCTCCAGCTACTTCTGGTGAATTGCGATGCCTTGGTTTGCCCAGAGACAATCTGTAGTAGGGTTTATATGCTCCTGTTCCTCCCATGTATGTTCCTCATTCTGTCCACTGCTGACGTGGGTGTGCGTTCTGTCCTGTGACAAAGATAGGCTTCATTACCAGAGATCCCTTGGATTTCTGCTATTGCTTTCTGCATTTGTCTTAACTACCATAATTTGTCAAAACTATCTTTGCCACATGCCCCTCTTCATATTCTTTCCGGCACCCACCGCGGGCCCGTCTTCAGCTGCCAAATCCTCTCATGGAGGGCACACCTTGATCTCTTTAACATCTTCGCCTGTGTTTCCCACCAACAAGCAGCTTCAGTCATGAAGCTCATGCTCTCCTTTTTGGTCCTGGATGGGTCTTTTCCTCCTCGTCATCACTGGTATTTTGCTTTGTGCAGTGTTAAATTGGTGATGGGTCCATCTTCAGTCAAAAAGATGCATCATTCTGGGAGATTCTGCCTTTCTAGCAGTCATCCCTGAGCTGGTCAGGCTAATTGACATCTTTCTTCTGGCTTTGCCCTTCTGGTTAATCCAATGACAATGCAAAAAAAGTCCAGCTTGGTTCTCAATCGCCCTTAGCTCCAGCTACTTCTGGTGAGTTGCAATGCCTTGGTGAATCTAATGACACTGCAAAAAGCTTGGTTCTCAATTGTCATTAGCTCCAGCTACTTCTGGTGAGTTGTGATGCCTTGGTTTGCCCAGAGACAATCTGTGGTAGGGTTCTGATGCTGCTGCTCCTCCCATGTATGTTTTTTTGCTTCGTCATTTCTTCCTCCCTTTGTCTGGTGTTGACTTGGATGTGGTGTTTGTCCTCTGACAAGGATAGGCTTCATTACCAGAGATCCCTTGGCTTCCAGGTGTCACTTTCAGCCTTTATTGTACCTACCATTGCAACATGCTCCTCTTCTTTAGCTTCTCTATAACACCCATTGTGGGCCTGTCAGCAACCAGACAATCCTTCTTTCCAGGTTCAAGAACATCTTCCCATCAACCATCAGTTTCTTGAAATTTGCACCAGCAACACATTTCAGAACAGAAAGCACATTTCGACTCACTTTTGCATTATGTTCATTATTTGGATAGTCTACATCAAAACAGCCGAAGCACTCTCAATTTAACAGAATGCATCCGTCAACCACTTGGCTGTTAGATTTCAAGAACTTCAACCTCCTCTATCTTCTCTGCTTCATGTTCTCACGCTTTTAAGGCCAAGCAAATCTTGGGGCGACATTTCTCTTTAATGAGTCTAATAACTCCTGTATGTCTTCCAACTCACCTCTTCACAACCTACTTTCTGAGCCAAACTCAACTTTTTCCTCTGGTTTTACATAGTCCATTACCAACACTAAAACCTCTCGGGTCAGGCACTAGATGCAGGCACAGCTTTTATCAAACATCATGCACACACCAACCGTGTCCCAAGCATCGCGAGCAAGCCTGAAGTCTCTAATGCTAATTAAGTCATTTTACAATCACCAGTGGCCTTCATTGCAGCATCAAATGTTTTGTTGAGATAATAAAAATTAAACATGCTAATCACACCCGGATCCATAAGTTGGAGGAGGGATGTAGTGTTCAGTAAATTTTCTGTTCCTGCAATTTACTGTCACATTGCCATTGCTAATAAATAATGACACATGCTACAAAGTCTGAACATCAATTCTTCATCTGAACTATACTTGCATGTTTCTTAATTAAGCATTACAAATCGAGAAATACGACGCCCAGACATAAAAAATGCAAACAGCAAACTTTGGGAGTAAAATATTCAGCAGCTCTTACCAGCCCTTTAGTTGTACTGGACGAAGGAAGGTTGTAGATGTACTTCATCTTCTTGGACAGGGGACAATTCCCTCCCTGGACGGATCACGTGCAGGATCACGTCAATAACCTGGCCAAGTTAAGCTCACTGGCCTTCAGTGAGTCTGACAGCTGAGCTCTGGTAGCACTGATCTCACCCTTCAGATTGATCTGGGATGATCTCTCTAAGGAGCTTAACATAGGATGTGTTACCAGTTACCAAGAGCTGTAACTGGGAACGTTACAGGCTTCAAACCAGTGGCAATTTAGAGGACTTGCTAAAGGGGTCCCAATCACTCTAGTTCTTCAAACAATTGCAATTTATCGTTCTGCCAAATTTACTAGCCTAGCCTTTGCAAAGAAGCAGATTACAGCAATTGGAAAGACACTGCCAACCGGTATCCATCCCCTACCTGTACCATGATCAGTCACTACAACAGCGAGTTATGTTTGCATCAAACAAGAACCAGCTTCCAAGATTATTGTGGTTGTCCTATTAATCATCCTTTTAGCATTACCATTGTTTTTGCAAAAGGCAGTTGCAAAATGCACACAGTTGCAAAAGGGGCACAGTTGCAAAAGGGGCACAGTTGCAAAAGGGGCAGTTGCAAAAGGGGCACAGTTGCAAAAGGGGCACAGTGCAAAAGGGGCAGATTTGCAAAAGATTTTTTGGGGGCAGTCCAGTTGCAAAAGGGGGCAGTTGCAAAAGGGGCGCAGTTGCAAAAGGGGGCGCAGTTGCAAAAGGGGCGCAGTTGCAAAAGGGGCCGCAGTTGCAAAAGGGGCACAGTTGCAAAAGGGGGCGCAGTTGCAAAAGGGGGGGCGCAGTTGCAAAAGGGGGCGCAGTTGCAAAAGGGGCGCAGTTGCAAAAGGGGCGCAGTTGCAAAAGGGGCGCAGTTGCAAAAGGGGCGCAGTTGCAAAAGGGGCGCAGTTGCAAAAGGGGCACAGTTGCAAAAGGGGCACAGTTGCAAAAGGGGCACAGTTGCAAAAGGGGCACAGTTGCAAAAGGGGCACAGTTGCAAAAGGGGCACAGTTGCAAAAGGGGCACAGTTGCAAAAGGGGCACAGTTGCAAAAGGGGCACAGTTGCAAAAGGGGCACAGTTGCAAAAGGGGCACAGTTGCAAAAGGGGCACAGTTGCAAAAGGGGCAGTTGCAAAAGGGGCACAGTTGCAAAAGGGGCACAGTTGCAAAAGGGGCACAGTTGCAAAAGGGGCACAGTTGCAAAAGGGGCACAGTTGCAAAAGGGGCACAGTTGCAAAAGGGGCACAGTTGCAAAAGGGGCACAGTTGCAAAAGGGGCACAGTTGCAAAAGGGGCACAGTTGCAAAAGGGGCACAGTTGCAAAAGGGGCACAGTTGCAAAAGGGGCACAGTTGCAAAAGGGGCACAGTTGCAAAAGGGGGTTGCAAAAGGGGCAGTTGCAAAAGGGGCACAGTTGCAAAAGGGGCAGTTGCAAAAGGGGCACAGTTGCAAAAGGGGCACAGATGCAAAAGGGGCACAGTTGCAAAAGGGGGCAACAGTTGCAAAAGGGCACAGTTGCAAAGGGGCACAGTTGCAAAAGGGGCACAGTTGCAAAAGGGGCACAGTTGCAAAAGGGGCACAGTTGCAAAAGGGGCACAGTTGCAAAAGGGGCACAGTTGCAAAAAAACAGTTGCAAAACAACACATAAAGGGCACTCACTGGTCAGGATTCTCAGTGTTATGTAGATTTCTAGACAAGGCAAAGAGACTCGACCCTCTCCCTCCCCCATCTTGCAGAGACTGAGCCACGCTCACACTTCCGGGTTTTACGCCCTCCCACCAGAAGGGGCGTGGTCTTCATGGCGTGATTGACAGGGGAGAGAATCTTGCAAACATTTTTTAAACATTGCAAAAATAAAAGGGGCCGTGTGCAAAAGGGGCCCAAGCATCGCGAGCAAGCATTATGCACTCACTGGTCAGTATCTCAGTGTTCTAATGCTCAAAGAGACCCTCTCCCTTTCAGAGACTGAGAAATCTTTAAGGGGCGTGGTCATGGCGTTTTATCTTAACATCACCAGCATCGCGAGCAAGCATTATGAAATCTCTAATGCTAAAAGATTTCCAGAAATCTTTAAGTCATTTTACAATCACCAGTGGCCTTCATTGCAGCATCAAATGTTTTGTTGAGATAATAAAAATTAAACATGCTAATCACACCCGGATCCGTAAGTTGGAGGAGGGATGTTGTGTTCAGTAAATTTTCTGTTCCTGCAATTTACTTTGTCACATTGCAATTGCTAATAAATAATGACACATGCTACAAAGTCTGAACATCAATTCTTCATCTGAACTATACTTGCATGTTTCTTAATTAAGCATTACAAATCGAGAAATACGTCGTCCAGACATGAAAAATGCAAACAGCAAACTTTGGGAGTAAAATATTCAGCAGCTCTTACCAGCCCCTTAGTTGTACTGGACGAAGGAAGGTTGTAGATGTACTTCATCTTCTCGAACAGGGGACAATTCTCTCCCTGGACGGATCACGTGCAGGATCACGTCCATAACCTGGCCAATTTAAGCTCACTGGCCTTCAGTGAGTCTGACAGCTGAGCTCTGGTAGCACTGATCTCACCCTTCAGATTGATATGGGATGACCTCTCTAAGGAGCTTAACAAGGATGTGTTACCTTGCAAGAGCTGTAACTGGGAACGTTACAGGCTTCAAACCAGTGGCAATTTAGAGGACTTTCTAAAGGGGTCCCAATCACTCTAGTTCTTCAAACAATTGCAATTTATCGTTCTGCCAAATTTACTAGCCTAGCCTTTGCAAAGAAGCAGATTACAGCAATTGGAAAGACACTGCCAACCCCTACCCGTATCATGATCAGTCACGACAACAGCGGGTTATGTTTGCATCAAACAAGAACCAGCTTCCAAGATTATTGTGGTGGTCCTATTAATCATCCTTTTAGCATTACCATTTTTTGCCGGAGGGGGTGGGGGTCTGGAGTGCTAGCATGAGTGTTGTGGGCCAAAGGGACTGTTTTCCAGAGGGCTAGCATGGACATTGTGGGCTGAATGGATTTTTGGGCTTGCAGTCCAGTCACAGGCCTGGCAGTGGCAAAAGGGGCGCAGTTGCGAAATGCAAAAGGGGCGCAGTTGCGAAAGGCAAAAGGGGCGCAGTTGCGAAAGGCAAAAGGGGCGCAGTTGCGAAAGGCACAAGGGGCGCAGTTGCGAAAGGCACAAGGGGCGCAGTTGCGAAAGGCACAAGGGGCGCAGTTGCGAAAGGCACGCAGTTGCGAAAGGCAAAAGGGGCGCAGTGGCAAAAGGGACAAGGGGCGCAGTTGCAAAAGGGGCGCAGTTGCAAAAGGGGCGCAGTTGCAAAAGGGGCGCAGTTGCAAAAGGGGCGCAGTTGCAAAAGGGGCGCAGTTGCAAAAGGGGCGCAGTTGCAAAAGGGGCGCAGTTGCAAAAGGGGCGCAGTTGCAAAAGGGGCGCAGTTGCAAAAGGGGCGCAGTTGCAAAAGGGGCGCAGTTGCAAAAGGGGCGCAGTTGCAAAAGGGGCGCAGTTGCAAAAGGGGCGCAGTTTCAATAGCCACAGTTGCAAAAAAACACATAAAGGGCATTCACTAGTCAGTATTCTCAGTGTTCTGTAGATTTCCAGCTCACTGAGTCGTGATCCTCTCCCTCCCCCCTCTTGCAGAGACTGAGCCACGCCCACACTTCCGGGTTTTATAGCTCCTTACGCCCTCCCACCGGAAGGGGCGTGGTCTTCATGGTGTGATTGACTGGAGAGAGACTCTCAACATTTTTTAAACATTAATAAACTGTGTCCCAAGCATCACGAGCAAGCATTATGAAGTCTCTAATGCTAAAAGATTTCCAGAAATCTTTAAGTCATTTTACAATCACCAAGGGCCTTCATTACAGCATCAAATGTTTTGTTGAGATAGTAAAAATTAAACATGCTAATCACACCCGGATCCATAAGTTGGAGGAAGGAGAAGATGAACTTGAATATTTCTGTTCCTACACTTTACGTTATCACAATGACATTACTAATAAATAATAACACATGCTACCAAGTCTGAACATTAATTCTTCATCTGAACTATACTTGCATGTTTCTTAATTGAGCATTACAAATAGAGAAATAGGACATCTAGACATAATAAATGCAAACAACAGACTTCGGGAGTTAAATATTCAGCATCTCTTACCAGACCTTTAGTTGTACTGGACGAAGGAAGGTTGTAGATGTACTTCATCTTCTCGGACATGGGGGCAATTCTCTCCCTGGATGTGCAGGATCTCGTCCATAACCTGGCCAAGTTAAGCTCACTGACCTTCAGTGAGTCTATGACAGCTGAGCTCTGGTGGCACTGATCTGATCCTTAAGATCGATCTCGGATGACCTCCCTAAGGAGCACCTCGTGGGATTCCAGACAGTGCGGGTTTTCCATTTAGATCCACCGTATGACCTACAATACAATTGAGTGGTATCAGAACAATTATTTCACTCTCTGCCTTTGTAAGACAAAGGAGTTACTTGTTGCCTTCACTAATGCACTGGCCGATCCATCACTAATACTGCCCACCCCACCATTGAATTGACCTACAGGAAGTGCTAGTACAACCGGAGCACCTGTTTGGGGGAGTGGAAGGAGCAATAGATTTGTTTCCTCACCAGTTAAAAAGTTCGCCTCAACTAAAAAACACACCTAGAGAAAAAAAGCAGTAAAAAAAAACACCGATAAAAAGCCAGCCTGGACGAAGCAAACACCCATCTGCAATGAAGCTAGCTTAAACTGAAATTCACACGAGTAAAAGAAGAATCACATAAAAAACTCGCGACTAAAAAACACTGAGGATAAAAAAAGTTAAAAGACCGCCTTGAATAAAAATCACACCTCAAGTAAAAATCCCAGTAAAAAACATACCTCAAGTAAAACCCCGTCAAAAGTACAAACCATAACTTGAGTAAAAAGCACATCCAGTTAAAAAAAAAAACCATACCGAGTAAAATCATGATTAACCAATGCAGTAACCTCTGGCTTTGTCCACTGAACGTGGCAGGAGTTTCGAGCGGAAAACCAAAGTGCAGAAAGTTTCAACTGACGGCAAAGCCCGCCCCCACCACAAGTACAGCACAAGTGGACAACACATCATGTAAACAACCTGCTCCAGGAAACCCCCCCCCCCCCCCCCCCCCCCGACTAAACAGTTACCAAAACACCTCGAGCAAAAGAGTAAAACACATAGCTCTATTAAAAACACGCCTCAAAAATGCGCCAGGTAAATAGAAAACTTGGAAATGCACGCCCCGACTAAAAAAAGCCACCGCGAGTAAAATAAATTGATTAAAAAAAGTCAGCCTTGAGTTTTAAAAAAACACACCTCGAGACACAAGAACGAGTAAAATTCATGCCTTAACTGAAAAACAAGCCTCGAGTAAAAAGCAGTTACAAAACACACGAGTAAAAAGTCAGCCTCGACTAAAAAATGCACCGAGTAAAAAGTTAAAAAGCACACAAATCAAAAAACCGAGTAGAAGGCCCGTCTAGACTAACAAAAACCCATTTGGAGTAAAAAGCTGGCCTTGACTAAAAAATAAAAAAAATAAAAATAAAAAAATCACACCCCAAGTAAAAAAAGTAAAAGATCCACCTCCAGTAAAAAAAACTCATCTCGTGTAAAAGCACATCAAGTTAGAAAACATGTTGAGTAAAAACAAGAGTAACCAATAAGCAACAAAAGTAACCAATGAGCAACAAGAGTAACCAATGAGCAACAAGAGTAACCAATGAGCAACAAGAGTAACCAACTTGGTTTCCCATTGATGTTGTCACCATCTCCAGCTACTTCTGGTCTGTGATCTCTTGGCTTTTCCCACGAGCTGCATCAGTTTTGCTGCTCTTGCTTTCTTGGTTTTTCCTGGATGGATCTTTTCTTTCCATTTGGCATCTCTTTCACTTTCTTTTAGCCAGTATTGAGTCGCTGGTGGGGGTTCCCATCCCTGGCAAGGAGAAACTTAATTATCAGATATTCGCTGGTTTTAAACGACGGTCGTCCTCCTGTCAAAATTATCATCAGAGCCAATGCAAAGAAGCAGCTTTTAGCAACTGAACACACATTTGATCCATCGCCTATGAGCACGGGAATTCATCATTACACTCATCAACACAAACACGATTCTTTAAGTGTTATCATACTCACCCTGGTAGTCGGCCTCAGGTGAAGCAAAGAGTAGGAGTAAACGGGTCCTTTTCACAATGGCAGGCAGTGACTAGTGGGGTACCGCAAGGCTCAGTGCTGGGACCCCAGCTATTTACAATATATATTAATGATTTGGACGAGGGAATTGAATGCAACATCTCCAAGTTTGCGGATGGCACGAAGCTGGGGGGCAGTGTTAGCTGTGAGGAGGATGCTAGGAGGCTGCAAGGTGATTTGGATAGGCTGGGTGAGTGGGCAAATGCATGGCAGATGCAGTATAATGTGGATAAATGTGGGGTTATCCACTTTGGAGGCAAAAACAGGAAAGTAGACTATTATCTGAATGGTGGCCGATTAGGAAATGGGGAGATGCAGCGAGACCTGGGTGTCATGGTACACCAGTCATTGAAAGTAGGCATGCAGGTGCAGCAGGCAGTGAAGAAAGCGAATGGTATGTTAGCATTCATAGCAAAAGGATTTGAGTATAGGAGCAGGGAGTTTCTACTGCAGTTGTAGTGTCTTGGTGAGACCACACCTGGAGTATTGCGTACAGTTTTGGTCTCCTAATCTGAGGAAAGACATTCCTGCCATAGAGGAAGTACAGAGAAGGTTCACCAGACTGATTCCTGGGATGTCAGGACTTTCATATGAAGAAAGATTAGATACTCGGCTTGTACACGCTAGAATTTAGAAGATTGAGGGGGGATCTTATAGAAACTTACAAAATTCTTAAGGGGTTGGACAGGCTAGATGCAGGAAGATTGTTCCCGATGTTGTGGAAGTCCAGAGCAAGGGGTCACAGATTAAGGATAAGGGGGAAATCTTTTAGGACCGAGATGAGAAAAACATTTTTCACACAGAGAGTGGTGAATCTCTGGAATTCTCTGCCACAGAAGGTAGTTGAGGCCTGTTCATTGGCTATTTTTAAGAGGGAGTTAGATGTGGCCCTTGTGGCTAAAGGGATCAGGGGGTATGGAGAGAAGGCAGGTACAGTATACTGAGTTGGATGATCAGCCATGATCACATTGAATGGCAGTGCAGGCTCGAAGGGCCGGATGGCCTACTGCACCTAATTTCTATGTTTCTATGTCTATGTTTCTATCACTATCTCGTGCCAATGGGCTCATAGGGTTATTCCTGCACCTTACCTTTGGTGGCTCTTTCAATACCTACGGTTGGACCAGGCGGGGTAAGCTTGTAGAGGCGTCAATGTCTTTGGGTATGACGGTGACTCGCAGATTGAACGGTGCGCAGATTTATGTCCTCACCAGTAAAAAGTCCGCCTCGACTAAAAGACACACCTCGGGGAAATAAAAGAATTTAAAAAAAGCACGAATAAAAAGCCCGTCTCAACTAAGCAAACAAAAATCTCCAATACAAAACAGGCTTCAACTAAAATTCACACAAGTAAAAAAAATTACCATCAGCCATTGCAAAGAAGCAGCTTTTAGCTACTGAAGAGACATTTGATCCATCCCCTATTAGCACAGGAATTCATCATAACACTGTTATGAATTTTGCCTGAACAGTCAGTTACCCATATTGCTGTGTTTAAAGCCCAATGCGCTGTGGCCAGTAACGTTAGATTTAGAACCCATAGTACTGCAGCTGATAGCTCTTTGTTTAAATTTCAGCGCTTTAAGCCGACAGCGCTGTTTAAACCTTTGCGCACCAAACCGGCGCTGTGAATTGATTCGAGCACCGTCTTTTGCGCTGTGAAAATTTGATTTGCGCCTCAAATCTGTAGCGCTGTGTGAATTGATTTGAGTGTCGTCTTTAGCGCTGTGTATATTGATTTGCACGCCAAGTCTGTGGCGCTGTGTGTATTGATTTGCGCACCAAGTCTGTAGCGTTGTGTTTATCGCTTTGTACACCAACTCCTCAGCGGTGCTTTGCGTGGGGGGCTTGCTGGAATGCAGTCCCCTGCCATTGGTTGTAGTTTGAATTTGGGAGAAGCGCTATTGGCCAGGCCTTACCGGCAGTTATTTTAACAGCTAATTTCTTACCTGTATAAAGGCATTGCGCCAGGAAGCCATAAGTTAGTTCATGTACGAGAGGGATTCACCGATCGGCTGCGTCACGATCAGTGCCGCAGATGCAGAGAGGTGTGCTGCTGTAAAACAGACCCTGCGCATACCAAGACAATTATTGTTTTTGTTCTTTCTTGCCAATAAATCTGATTTGTAACTAAACAGATCAGTGAGTCTTTTTCTGTTCCACTAGTCAGATCCTTTAACCTGTTCCCTTATAACACGCCCATCAACATAAACATGATTCTCTAAATGTTATCATACTCACCCTGTTTGTCAGCCTCAGGTGAGAACTATCTCCTGCCAGTGAGCTCAAAAGCTTATTCCTGCACCTTACCTTCGCTGGCTCTTTCAAGAGCTATGGTTGGACCAGGCTGGATAAGTATATAGATGCACCAATGTCTTTGGGTAAAACGGTGGCTCACGGCATGGACTGTGTGCAGATTCACGTCCTCACCAGTAAAAAGTCCACCTCAACTAAAAAACACCTTGAGGGTAAAAAAAAAGCACACACCAAATTAAAAAACACAAGAGCACGAGTAAAGCCTGCCTCAACTAAGCAAACATCCATTTCCAATAAAACGCTGGAAAAAAATCATATGTAAAAAGCCTGCCCTGACTAAAAAGACACACCATATAATATAACCATATAACAATTACAGCACGGAAACATAGAAATTAGGTGCAGGAGTAGGCCATTCAGCCCTTCGAGCCTGCGCACCGCCATTCAATATGATCATGGCTGATCATCCAACTCAGTATCCCGTACCTGCAGCTTCTCTCCATACCCCCTGATCCCCTTAGCCACAAGGGCCACATCTAACTCCCTCTTAAATATGCGCTGTGAAAATGAACTGGCCTCAAATACCCTCTGTGGCAGAGAGTTCCAGAGATTCACCACTCTCTGCGTGAAAAAAGTTCTTCTCATCTCGGTTTTAAAGGATTTCCCCTTTGTCCTTAAGCTGTGACCCCTTGTCCTGGACTTCCCTAACATTGGGAACAATCTTCCTGCATCTAGCCTGTCCAACCCCTTAAGAATTTTGTAAGTTTCTATAAGATCCCCTCTCAATCTTCTAAATTCTAGAGAGTACTTCTAGAGAGCATTAACCAAGTCTATCCAGTTTTTCTTCATAAGACAGTCCTGACATCCCAGGAATCAGTCTGGTGAACCGTCTCTGCACTCCCTCTATGGCAATAATGTCCTTCCTCAGATTTGGAGACCAAAACTGTACGCAATACTCCAGGTGTGATCTCACCAAGACCCTGTACAACTGCAGTAGAACCTCTCTGCTCCTATACTCAAATCCTTTTGCAATGAAAGCTAACATACCATTCGCTTTCTTTACTGCCTGCTGCACCTGCATGCCTACCTTCAATGACTGGTGTACCATGACACCCAGGTCTCGCTGCATCTCCCCCTTTCCCAATCGGCCACCATTTAGATAATAGTCTGCTTTCCTGTTTTTGCCACCAAAATGGATAACCTCACATTTATTGCCACCAAAATGGATAACCTCACATTTATACAGGCCAACTCGGCCCTTCTAGTCCGTGCTGAACACTTATTCTCCCCTAGTCCCATCTACCTGCACTCAGACCATAACCCTCCATTCCTTTCCCGTCCATATAGGGTGATTTCACGAAAGGTCACTGGAGCGTAGATCCTCACCCACGTGACCGCAAAATTTAACTGGAGTACAATTGGCACTTCCGGTATATGTTAGCGATGCTGAAAACACGCAGTCACACCCGTTAAAAACCGTGAACACGGCCAGTTTTTGAGCTGTAAATTACTGTGCCAGTCGGGGTGACCGTGAGGCACAGCTACCTAACTTTACAGTCCAGAAGAAAGATAAAAACTAAGGTAAATTCAAGACGGAGCTGAAGGTGCAAAAACAGCAGAAGTGGTCAGCGGACATTTGCCATGGAGATATAAAGATAGAAAATATCGGGAATTATCGCGTTTGCTTGCTGCATTTCATCAAAAGTAAGGCATTATTGACTTTTTATCTTTATTCATTTGTTATATGAAAAGTTTTAAAAGTGAAAAATCCGTTAATAAAATTGCAAAATCGCCCATGGTTCTCAGGTGGGTTTTAACATGCAAAGTGAAAACGCTTCTGAAGCTCCATTTACCATTTAAATAATCGTAAACTATCAATGCGTTTTGAAATAAATTTTACTCAGATGCAAGCTAAGGAATGGGATAATTGTCAGCTGTTAATTGGACAAAATCAGGATATTTTATTATTTGCCAAAATATATTTCTCAATGTTTCTTGTTTAAAGCCTGCACAATCACCCAAACTACTTATTTATTTATCATCTAATAACAGACAAGCCTGCAGCATGGAATGATGTCAACAATCCTGATTGGGCACGCACTGTGAGCATTGAGAAATATATTTCATTTTGCATGTTAAAACCCACCTGTTGGAATATAAGGGGTATTAATGAACCTATTAAAAGGGGTAAGATACTAGCTCAGTTGAAATCATACAACACGGACATTTCGTTTCTACAAGAAACGCATCTTAAACATCAAGATCAGACGAGACTGAGGGCGAAGTGGATAGGCCAAACATTTCACTCTTCATTCACTTCCAAATCTAGAGGCACTGCAATCATTATTCGTAAAGGAATACCATTTAAATCAAAGAATATTATATCAGACAAGGAAGGGAGATACCTTATAGTAACAGGAGAGATCAATACTATGTCAATTACGCTGGTAAACATTTATGCGCCCAATTTTGATAATCCTCAAATTTTTAATAATATTTTGAATATAATTGCAGAATTTAATTATCAAAATGTTATAATTGGAGGAGACTTCAACTGTGTTTTAGACCCTTATCTAGATAAATCGATGCAAAAACTTTTAAATACATATATAAAAAACACAAATATAGCAGACGTGTGGGGGATTGCAAACTCGACGGGAAGGGATTATTCGTTTTATTTAACGGTACATAAAACTTACTCACGTATAAACTATTTCCTCGTGGATACAAAATTAATTCCGCATACTATGAACCCTAAATACCACATCAATGCGATCACAGATCACTCTCCGTTAACTTTTGTTTTAAAATTAGAAGGAATGTTTATGAATAAATCGTTCTGGAGGTTTAACGTGCAAATTTTAAAAGACCCACAAGGGAGTATATATCTAAAAAAACAGATGGACCTATTTTTTGAGATAAATGATACACCAGATATATCCCCCATGCTATTATGGGAATCCTTCAAAGCATTTATTAGAGCAGTCATTATTTCATTTCAAGCTTTTCAAAATAAAAAGAATAAGAATGAACAAAGACATTTAGAAGAACAAATAAAACAATTAGATACAGATAATGCTAAAGATCCAACTATGGATGAACATAATAAAATTCTACTATTGAAATTCAAGCTAAACAAATTATTGTCAAGAGAAAATTATAACACTATTTCAAATTACAAAACAAGAACATTTTGAATTCGGGGACAAACCCCATAAACTTCTAGCACGCCAATTGAAAAAACGGGAAAAAGAGAATGCAATACTAAAGATTAAATCAGATAGAGGGGAATTATTAACACTACCCAAGGATATCAATAAAAGATTTGTTTAATTTTACCAGAATCTATATACATCTAAAACATCAATAGACAATAATAAAGTTTCCAGAATTTCTGGATAATTGTAACCTCCCTCAATTAGAATCGAAGGAACAAGAGGAACTGGGAGCACAAACTACATCTAAGGAGATAGAAGACACAATAAACACACTTAAGAACGGAAAAACACCAGGTCCAGACGGATTCAGTAATTAACTCTATAAATCCTTTTACGACATAGTTACCCCACGCTTACAGAAAATGTATACATATGCTTTTAAAGAGCAAAGCTTACCTGAAACATTAGCAGAATCAACGATCACATTAATACTTAAAAAATATAAAAATATAGAAGAACCAGGATCATATAGAGCTATTGCTTTGTTAAATACGGATCAAAAAATAATAGCGAAAACACTAGCCAGAAGACTAAGCAGGTACGTTAGTAGATTAATAAATGAGGATCAAACAGGATTTATACCTAAGAGACACTCATTCAATAATTTGAGACGCTTGCTTAACATAATGCATTCACATAAATCTCATGACCAATAGTTATCTATCATTTCACTGGACGCAGAAAAAGCGTTTGATCAAGTAGAATGGGATGATATGATTAAAGTCTTGCAAAAATTCCAAATGGGAGAGAACTTCATCGCATGGATAAAATTATTATATAACAAACCCACGGCTAGAATACTAACTAATAATATACTATCCACGAAATTTGAATTATCAAGGGGTAATAGACAAGGATGTTCACTATCACCGTTGTTATTTGCTTTGGTAATTGAACCCCTTGCTGAAAAAATAAGAACACACCTGGATATCTATGGTTATAATACAAAACACTCAAATAACATAATATCTTTATACGCCGATGATGTACTATTGTACATCACAAAACCACAAATTAGTATGCCAAACATATTCAACTTAATTGAGGACTTTGGATCCTTCTCAGGATATAAATCTGGATAAAATAAACTGGAACAAAAGTGAAATTATGTCGATAAAACCCATAGACTCAACACACCTTCGGAAATTCCCCTTTAAAATAGCCACAGAAAAAATCAAATATTTGGGAATTGAAATTACTAGAAACTACCAGGATATGTTTAAAGCCAATTATAATCCCTTACTTAAGAAACTAAATAATTTGATTAAATTCTGGAAAACACTTCCGATGTCCCTAATAGGCAGAATAAACGCTATAAAAATGATCTTTTTACCACAAATCCTATATCTATTTCAATCAATACCTATATATCTTCCAAAAAAGTTTTTCAAAAAATTGGACTCAGACATTACAAATTTTATATGGGATTATAAATCCCATAGAATACAAAGAGCACACCTTAATAAACGAAAAGAGTTGGGTGGTCTAGCGCTCCCTAACTTTATGTATTATAATTGGGCAGTAAATATTAAAAATATGATTCACCTGCTGGACAATTCTGCCCAGCTGGTGGACTGGATTGTAATGGAAAGAGAGGACTGCTCTCCGTGTAATATAGGAGCGACTCTCCTCTCACCAATATATCTGAATAACAAAAATTATAACAAAAATCCAATTATACATAGCACAATTAGAACATGGAAACAAATAAAACAGAATTTAAAATTAAGAAACTTATCTCTTTTAATACCAATAGTTAATAATCCATCATTTAAACCATCAATTATAGGGTGATTTCACGAAAGGTCACTGGAGCGTAGATCCGCACCCACGTGACCGAAAATCTCAAGTGGAGGACATGCTAGACATCCGGTACATGTTAGTGGATGGGAAAACACGCACTTTCCCACCCATTAAAAACATAGAAAACGGCCAGGTTTTGATCTGCAATTTATTGTGCCAGTCGGGGTGACCGTGAGGCACAGCTACCTAGATTTACAGTTTAAAAAAAAGATAGAAACTAAGGTAAATTAAAGAGGGAGCTGAAGGTGCCAATCCAGCGGAAGTGAACAGCGGACATTTGCCGTGGAGATTTAAAGGTCCAAAATATCGGGAATTATCGCGGTTGACTTACTTTTTGATGAAATTCAGCGAGCAAACGCGATAATTCCCGATATTTTGGACCTTTAAATCTCCACGGCAAATGTCCGCTGTTCACTTCCGCTGGATTGGCATCTTCAGCTCCCTCTTTAATTAACCTTAGTTTCTATCTTTTTTTTTTTACTGTAAATCTAGGTAGCTGTGCCTCACGGTCACCCCGACTGGCACAATAAATTGTAGATCAAAACCTGGCCGTTTTCTATGTTTTTAACGGGTGGGAAAGTGCGTGTTTTCCCATCCATTAACATGTACCGGATGTCTAGCATGTCCTCCACTTGAGATTTTCGGTCACGTGGGTGCGGATCTACGCTCCAGTGACCTTTCGTGAAATCACCCTATAGACAAATCATTTATACAATGGGAAAGAATGGGAATCAAAACGCTCGGAGATCTGTATGAATTGGGAAAATTACTATCATTTCAACAACTACAACTGAAATATAATTTGAAAAATAATCAATATTTTAAATATCTTCATATTCGTGATTATCTGAAAAAATACACAAAAGACTATCATAATATGCCTACAGACTTACTGGATGAAGCAATGAAGACAAAGGCGGAATCAGCGAATCAAATATCATACATATAACATCATCTTAAACGTAGAAATACCCATAACTGATGGAATTAGAAGAGACTGGGAACAAGAATTAGCTATAAAAATTTCAAAAGAGAGCTGGATAATCACTTATTACAGGTGCATAAATGTTCGATCAACGTACGACATACTCTCATCCAATTCAAAACATTACATAGACTATATTATTCAAAAACTAAAATAAATAAACTCTTCCCTAATGTCTCATCCATCTGTGATAAATGCCTGTGTCGAGAAGCTACCATAGCGCATTCTTTTGTTTTTTGTACAAAAATACAAAAATTCTGGAATTAAATATTTGACATCTTTACAAAATTAATTAAAATAAAACTGGTACCAAAACCAGAATGGATTATTTTTGGAATATCGGAAGGTAACCCTGAACTAAACGTGTTTCAGAAGAATTTACTCAATTACGGGCTAATAATGGGAAAAAAGCTCATACTTAAATTCTGGAAAAATGCGCCTACACCAACAATAAAAATGTGGATATCAAATATGTTTGAAACACTACATCTGGAAGAGATGAGATTGCTCTTAGCAGGCAGACAAGACCACTTCCAAAAGACGTGGTCTACGTTTTTGGAACTATTACAAGCATAAGGTGCAATAGTAATATAAAAAATAAATAAATACATAGAAGGTGCCAGGATCTGGCACGGGGGGGGGGGGGGTAAAAAAAAACAAAAAAACAACAAAAACAGACTTGGTTGGTAGTCATCCTTTCTGCGGAGTTTAATGTTATAATAGAGCGATTGTTCTCCTCTCTTTTTCCTTCTTTTCTAGGGTCTATTTTCTTTCTTTACTTCCTTCTCTAACTCCTTTTCTAAGGGGCTTTCCTTTCTCAACACTCTCCTGCACCTTCACGACTCACGACCTTGCGCACTTTCTTTACTTCTATCTTTTTCTTAAAGCTCAAAAAATGAAGCGGTACAAAAAAAATGTATTAAGACATACGTGTTGTGTATTATTGTAATTTACCGTATTTCTAATTTTTAAAAAAAATTAAAAAATTAAAACCCCACCTGAGAACCATGGGCGATTTTGCAATTTTACTAATGGATTTTTCACTTTTAAAACTTTCCATATAACAAATGAATAAAGATAAAAAGTCAATAATGCCTTACTTTTGATGAAATGCAGCAAGCAAACGCGATAATTCCCGATATTTTCTATCTTTATATCTCCACGGCAAATGTCCGCTGACCAATTCTGCTGTTTTTGCATCTTCAGCTCCCTCTTGAATTTACCTTAGTTTTTATCTTTCTTCTGGACTGTAAAGTTAGGTAGCTGTGCCTCACGGTCACCCCGACTGGCACAGTAATTTACAGCTCAAAAACTGGCCGTTTTCGCGGTTTTTAACGGGTGTGAAAGTGTGTGTTTTCAGCATCACTAACATGTACCGGAAGTGACGCTTGTACCCCAGTTAAATTTTGCGGTCACGTGGGTGAGGATCTACGCTCCAGTGACCTTTCGTGAAATCACCCTATACCCATCTAATTTATTTTTAAATGATAAAATCGAACCTGCCTCCACCACTTCCACTGGAAGCTCATTCCAGTTACCACTCTCGGAGTAAAGAAGTTCCCCCTCATGTTACCCCTAAACTTCTGTCCCTTAATTCTCAAGTCATGTCCTCTTGTTTGAATTTTCCCTACTCTCAATGGAAAAAGCTTATCCACGTCAACTCTGTCTATCCCTCTCATCATTTTAAAGACCTCTATCATGTCCCGGAGGACTGGGAGAAATTCAAAGACCAGCAGAGGAGGACAAAGGGCTTAATTAGGAAAGGGAAAATAAATTATGAAAGAAAACTGGCAGGGAACATAAAAACTGACTGCAAAAGTTTTTATAGATATGTGAAAAGAAAGAGATTAGTTAAAACAAATGTAGGTCCCTTGCAGTCAGAAACAGGTGAGTTGATCATGGGGAACAAGGATATGGCGGACCAATTGAATAACTACTTTGGTTCCGTCTTCACTAAGGAAGACATAAATAATTTGGCGGAAATAGCAGGGGACCACGGGTCAAAGGAGTTGGAGGAATTGTGTGAAATCCAGGTTAGCCGGGAAGTGGTGTTGGGTAAATTGAATGGATTAAAGGCCGATAAATCCCCAGGGCCAGATACGCTGCATCCCAGAGTACTTAAGGAAGTAGCTCCAGAAATAGTGGATGCATTAGTAATAATCTTTCAAAACTCTTTAGATTCTGGAGTAGTTCCTGAAGATTGGCGGGTAGCAAACGTAACCCCACTTTTTAAGAAGGGAGGGAGAGAGAAAATGGGGAATTACAGACCAGTTAGTCTAACATCGGTAGTGGGGAAACTGCTAGAGTCAGTTATTAAAGATGGGATAGCAGCACATTTGGAAAGTGGTGAAATCATTGGACAAAGTCAGCATGGATTTACGAAAGGTAAATCATGTCTGACGAATCATATAGAATTTTTCGAGGATGTAACTAGTAGTGTGGATAGGGGAGAACCAGTGGATGCGGTGTATCTGGACTTCCAGAAGGCTTTCGACAAGGTCCCACATAAGAGATTAGTATACAAACTTAAAGCACAAGGCATTGGGGTTCAGTATTGATGTGGATAGAGAACTGGCTGGCAAACAGGAAGCAAAGAGTAGGAGTAAACGGGTCCTTTTCACAATGGCAGGCAGTGACTAGTGGGGTACCGCAAGGCTCAGTGCTGGGACCCCAGCTATTTACAATATATATTAATGATCTGGATGAGGGAATTGAAGGTAATATCTCCAAGTTTGCGGATGACACTAAGCTG
Organism: Leucoraja erinaceus; assembly: GCF_028641065.1. NCBI lineage: Eukaryota > Metazoa > Chordata > Chondrichthyes > Rajiformes > Rajidae > Leucoraja > Leucoraja erinaceus. The sequence goes on along the minus strand of NC_073378.1, from coordinate 33,372,093 downwards.
GGGGGCAGTGTTAGCTGTGAGGAGGATGGTAGGAGACTGCAAGGTGACTTGGAAAGGCTGGGTGAGTGGGCAAATGTTTGGAAGATGCAGTATAATGTGGATAAATGTGAGGTTATCCATTTTGGTGGCAAAAACAGGAAAGCAGATTATTATCTAAATGGTGGCCGATTGGGAAAGGGGGAGATGGAGCGAGACCTGGGTGTCATGGTGCACCAGTCATTGAAGGTAGGCATGCAGGTGCAGCAGGCAGTAAAGAAAGCAAATGGTATGTTAGCTTTCATAGCAAGAGGATTTGAGTATAGGGTGATTTCACCAAAGGTCAAATGAGCGTAGATCCCCCCTCACGTGACCGAAAATTCTGACTGGAGGACATCTCTCAGTTTGGTACATGTAAGTGAATGGGGAAACACGCACTTTCCCACCCGTTAAAAACATGGAAAACGGCCGATTTTTGAGCTGAAATTTTCTGTGCTAGTCGGGGTGACCCTGAAGCACAGCGACCTAAATTTTCAGGCAAAACAAAAGATAGAAAGTGAGGTAATTACAAGAGGGAACTGAAGGTAGAAAGCCGCGGAAATGAACAGCTGACAATTGCCGTGGTGATTTTAAGATCCAAAATATCGGGAATTATCACATTTGCACGCTGAATTTCATCAAAACTAAGGCATTATTAACTTACTTTTGATGAAATTCAGCGAGCAAATGCGATAATTCCCGATATTTTGGATCTTAAAATCACCAAACTGAGAGATGTCCTCCAGTCAGAATTTTCGGTCACGTGAGGGGGGATCTACGCTCATTTGACCTTTGGTGAAATCACCCTATTGGTTTGTTTTACTCGGGGTGCTTTCTTTAACTCGAGGTAGGGGTTTCAGTCGAGGCGAGCTTTTTACTCGTGGTTTCTATTTACTCGACATGAGTTTTTAACTCGAGGTTTGTTTTTCTTCGAGCTGAGCTTTTACTTTTTTTACGCGTTGGATGTTTTACTCGAGGTGTTTGTAACTTTGGTCGGGGTGGTTGTTTAGTTTAATCGGGGTGGTTTACTGGAGCAGGTTGTTTACATGACGGAGGCATTTTAATTGTGATTTTTTAGTCGAAGCCAACTTTTTATTGGAGATGGCTGTTTAGTCGAGACGGCCTTTTATTCGTTTTTTTTCGCTCGACTTAGTTGGTTTTATTCGAGGTGTTTTTGTAACTGTTTAGTCGGGGTGGTTGTTTAGTGTGGGGGGGGGGTGGGGGGGGGGTTGTTTACATGAGGGGTAGTCCACTCGAGCTGCACATGCAGCGCAGGGGAAACGCTCTCCACCTCGGATTCCCGCTCAAAAAACCGTTCCTGATGATTGAACGAAGCCGGTGGAGATCAGAGTTGGGGGGCGGGTGGTGCAACATCGACGGCCCCGGCTCCTGCTGCCAGTTACGGTGCCACTTTGGTCACCAGCTCAGAGTTAGCCCATGTTACACATTGGATACTTTGGTTTTAATCGCAGTACTTTTTTTTTACCTCAATGTGCTTTTTACTCCAGTTACTTAAAAAAAATAAAAAAAGAACTCGAGTAAATAGTTATAAAAATAAATACCTCGAGTAAAAACAAGTAACCAACGCAGACCGGTCCTCGGGCTTCGTCATGAGGGGATTTTTGAGCGGGAAATCGAAGCGGAGAAAGTTTTCGCTGTCTGCGAAACCCGCGCCCGCCACAAGTACAGCGAGTGGACAACCCCTCATGTAAACAACCTGCCCCAGTAAACAACCACCCGCCGAAACACCCACCCGACTCAACAATAACCTCTCAACAACCATCCCGACTAAACAGTTACAAAAACTCCTCGAGTAAAACAAACAACTCGAGCAGAAAGCACAGGTCAAGTAAAATCACACGAGTGCATGTTTAAGAAGGAACTGCAGATGCTAGAAAATTGAAGGTAGACAAAAATGCTGGAGAAACTCAGCGGGTGAGGCAGCATCTATGGAGCGAAGGAAATAGGCAGCGTTTCGGGTCTAAAGAAGGGTCGCAACCCGAAACGTTGCCCATTCCCTTCGCTCCATAGATGCTGCCTCACCCGCTGAGTTTCTCCAGTCAAAAACGCATGTCGAGTAAATAGAGAAATCACGAGTAAAAAGCTCGACTCGACTAAAAAACCCATCACGACTAAAAAACGCAGAGTACAATAAACTAGGATAAAATAAACAAAGACTAAAAAAAACACCTCGTTATAAAAACACATCTTGAGTAAAAAAAACACACGCCGAGTCACAAAGAACGAGTAAAATTCCCACCTGAGAAACAAGCCTCGACTAAAAAGTTACAAAACAGAGTAAAACGTTTTTTTTTAACCGTGAGTTTAAAAAAAGCACAAGTAAAAAGCCCGCCTCGACTAAGCAAACGCCCATCTCCAGTGAAAAAAACATCTTCGACAAAAAAACATAGATATTGTGGGGGGGGAAAAATCACTTAAAAATAGCCGCTTCGACTAAAATTCCCACGGTGTTAAAAAATCATACCTCGAGTTAAAACGAGCTGGCGACCACGATGCTGCTTCACCACCGGACCCGTCTGCACCCGTCTGCACCACCCGCCCCCAACGCTGATCGGACCCCAAGGTTCGTACCATTAGCACGAACGGATTTTTGAGCGGGAAACCGAAGCGGAGAAAGTGTCCAAAGCCCGTGCGCATGAAGCTCGAGTGGACAACCCCTTATGTAAACAACCTGCTCCAGTAAACATCCAGCCCGCCTAAACATCCATCCCCGACCAAACAACCACCGCTCAGTTACAAAATCACCTTGAGTAAAACTAACGAGTGAAAAAAAAACGAGCACAAAGCACGGCTCGGGTTAAACCAATTTCTCGAGTTAGAAGAAACCACTCGTATTATCGTACCACTCGTACATCGAGTAAAAATGACGCCTCGAGTACAAAAAGAAACACCTCGAGTACACATTTCTCACACAAAAAAACGAGTGAAAAGCTCGCCTGGACTTAAAAACCCATCTCACCTTCCGTTAAAAAGCACACATCGAAAAATTCCCAGTTAAAAAGAACCCACATCGAGTGTTTTAAAAAAAAACGAGTAAATAGCTCGCATCAAGTAAAAACCACGCCTCGAGTAAAAAGCCCGCCTCGACTAAAAAACACATCTCGAGGAAAAACTCCAAGTAAAAAACTCACATCGACTGTAAAGCAACCTCGAATAAAGATAGAAACATCGAATAACCAACCACCTCGATTGAAAAATACTTGAATTTAAAAAAAACGTCGAGTAAAATATAATTTATACACTAAATCTTATTGTTATTCAGAAATAAAATGTGAGCATTTTAGAATGTTCGTTGTCAGGAGCAGGTTCGACTAAAAACACTCCTCGAATGTTAAAAAAAAAAGAGGAAATGTGGAAAAAATGATCCCCCGGATCCCTTTAATTCTTTCAACTTTTATCTTAACCAGTCCCCTCTAGTTTTTAAACTTCATTGCCCTTGAAAAACGCCCGCCCGAGCAGATCATCAGCTTTAATGCAGCTTCTGCCTCTCGCCAATCGCAGCTTGCACTTGAGTTGGCTGAGGTGCGGATAAGACAGTTGTGGACCTTCTTTAATAACAGATTTTAAAAAACATTTGGACAGGCGAATAGATAGAAAAGCTTTGAAGGGTCTGGGCCAAATGAGACTCACTGAGAATAGGCATCTTGATCGTCAAGGTCGAATTGGGCTAGAGAGCCTTTCCTATCCAAGTCTGACTGTAACTGTTTACCAAGAAGGTCCAGCGAGGGGTTTGGCTGTTGTTGTCACGGCACCGCACTCTGAGGGAAAGGACAGCAAAGCAGAATCCTACTACCACAGGCTACTGAGGGGCGGATCCTATGTAAGAGCCTATGAAAAATACTCGGAGGTGGACACGAAATACTGGAGTAACTCAGCGGGACAGGCAGCATCTCCGGAGAGAAGTAATGGGTGACATTTCGGGTATGACTGACTCTGAAAAAGGGTCTCGACGTAAAAGCTCAGCTCGAAGAAAAACAAACCTCGAGTTAAAAACTCATGTCGAGTAAATAGAAACCACGAGTAAAAAGCTCGCCTCGACTCAAACCCCCCACCCGAGTAAAACAAACCAATACAAAGCCTGCTTCGCGTTAAAAAAGACAAAAAAAAACACCTCGTTCAAACACACGCCTCGAGACACAAAGAACGAGTAAAAATCACCCCTTGACCAAAAAACAAACCTCCAGTAAAAAGCACATCCGAGTTACAAAACACACCCCGAGTTTAGATTTTTTTTTAAACGAGTAAAACGCCTAAAGTAAAAAAAGAACTCGAGTAAAGTTAAAAAAAAAAATACCTCGAGTAAAAACAAGTAACCAACGCAGACCGGTCCTCGGGCTTCGTCATGAGGGGATTCTTGAGCGGGAAATCGAAGCGGAGAAAGTTTTCGCTGTCTGCGAAACCCGCGCCCGCCACAAGTACAGCGAGTACTACTAGTGGACAACCCCTCATGTAAACAACCTGCCCCAGTAAACAACCACCCGCCGAAACACCCACCCGACTCAACAATAACCTCTCAACAACCATCCCGACTAAACAGTTACAAAAACTCCTCGAGTAAAACAAACAACTCGAGCAGAAAGCACAGGTCAAGTAAAATCACACGAGTGCATGTTTAAGAAGGAACTGCAGATGCTAGAAAATTGAAGGTAGACAAAGAAGCTGGAGAAACTCAGCGGGTGAGGCAGCATCTATGGAGCGAAGGAAATAGGCAGCTTTTCGGGTCGAAACCCTTCCTGTCTGAAGGGTCTCGACCCGAAACGTTGCCTATTCCCTTCCGCTCCATAGATGTTGCCTCACCCGCTGAGTTTCTCCAGTCAAAAACGCATGTCGAGTAAATAGAGATCACGAGTAAAAAAGCTCGACTCGACTAAAAAAACCTATCACGACTAAAACACGCACAGAGTACAATAAACTAGGAGATAAAATAAACAAATACTAAAAAAAACCTCGTTATAAAGACTCATCTTGAGTTAAAAAAACACACGCCAAGTCACAAAGAACGAGTAAACTTCCCACCTAACTGAGAAACATGCCTCGAGTAAAAAGTACATTGAGTTACAAAACAGAGTAAAACGTTTTTTAAAAAACCGTGAGTTTAAAAAAAAGCACAAGTAAAAAGCCCGCCACGACTAAGCAAACGCCCATCTCCAGTGAAAAGCTGGCTTCGACAAAAAAAAACATATTGAGGGGAAAAAATAACTTAAAAATAGCCGCTTCGACTAAAATTCCCATGGTGTTAAAAACATCATACCTCGAGTTAAAAAGAGCTGGCGACCACGATGCTTCTTCACCAGAGCGGTTCCGTGACTGGAGGCGGGAACCGGACCCGTCTGCACCACCCGCCCCCAACGCTGATCGGACCCCGAGCTTCGTACAATTAGCACGAACGGATTTTTGAGCGGGAAACCGAGGCGGAGAAAGTGTCCAAAGCCCGTGCGCATACAACTCGAGTGGACAACCCCTTATGTAAACAACCTGCTCCAGTAAACATCCAGCCCGCCTAAACATCCATCCCCGACCAAACAACCACCGCTCAGTTACAAAATCACCTTGAGTAAAACAACTAACGAGTGAAAAAAAATGAGCACAAAGCACGGCTCGGGTTAAACCAATTTCTCGAGTTAGAAGAAACCACTCGTATTATCGTACCACTCCTACATCGAGTAAAAATGCACGAGTAAAAATGACGCCTCGAGTACAAAAAAAGACACCTTGCGTTAAGTACACATTTCTCATAAAAATAAACAAGTGAAAAGCTCGCCTGGACTTAAAAAAACATCTCACCATGCGTTAAAAAGCACACATCGAAAAATTCCCACCGAGTTTTTAAAAAAAAAACACATCGAGTGTTTTTAAAAAAACGAGAAAATAGCTCGCCTCAAGTAAAAAACCTAACCAGGTTACAAAATGTACTTCGAGTAAAAAAACGAGTAAAAAGCCCGCCTCGACTAAAAAAACACACCTCGAGGAAAAACTGCCACAAGTAAAAAACTCACATCGACTGTAAAGCTACCTCGAGCAAAGAAAGAAACATCGAATAACCAACCACCTCGATTGAAAAATACTTGAATTTTTAAAAAACGTCGAGTAAAATATAATTTCTACACTAAATCTTAGTTATTCAGAAATAAAATGTGAGCGTTTTAGAATGTTCGTTGGCAGGAGCAGGTTCGACTAAAAACCACTTTAAAAAAAACGAGGAAAGTGGAAAAAATGATCCCCAGATCCCTTTAATTCTTTCAACTTTTATCTTAACCAGTCCCCTCTAGTTTTAAACTTCATTGCCCTTGAAAAACGCCCGCCCGATCAGATCATCACCTTTAATGCACAGCTTCTGCCTCTCGTCAATCGCAGCTTGCACTTGAGTTGGCTGAGGTGCGGATAAGACAGTAACGCAATTTGGACAGGCGAATAGATAGAAAAGCTTTGAAGGGTCTGGGCCAAATGAGACTCACTGAGAATAGGCATCTTGATCGTCAAGGTCGAATTGGGCTAAAGAGACTTTCCTATCCAAGTCTGACTGTAACTGTTTGCCCAGAAGATCCAGCGAGGGGTTTGGCTGTTGTTGTCACGGCACCGCACTCTGAGGGAAAAGACTGCAACGCAGAATCCTACTACCACAGGCTACTGAGGGGCGGATCCTATGTAAGAGCCTATGAAAAATACTCGGAGGTGAACACGAAATACTGGAGTAACTCAGCGGGACAGGCAGCATCTCCGGAGAGAAGGAACAGGTGACATTTCGGGTCAGTCTGTCTTTGAAAAAGGGTCTCGACCCGAAAGGTCACCCATTCCTTCTCTCCGGAGATGCTGCCTGTCCCTCTGAGTTACTCCAGCATTTTGTGTCTACCTTCGATTTAAATCAGTATCTGCAATTCTTTCCTACGCATATGAGAAATACTCTATTGATACTTAAAGATGAAACATTACTGGAATATTGCTACTATGCAACATTGTTTCCACTCACCTACACATTGAAAGGTAAGCGAGACATAACATTATAACTCCAATTAGTCTGTCACGTTATCGATAGTGGATACAAAATAGTGTCGCCATAATTATATATTCGAAAATATATCAGACTGAGAGGTTGACAGGGTGTGAAGGGTCCCAACTCAAAATGTCGCCTGTCCATTCCCTCCGCAAATGTTGCTGACGCATTGTTCCTCCAGCACTTTGTGCAGAGTTGATTTGTGCTAGTTCAGCTGACAGAAGCCAACATTGTGATGGATTCTATGTAGCAATGTAACAAAATTTTGAGATTTAAAAAATCAAGTCTGCAATTTATCCCATCAGATAAAGCATAAAAATAAGTTTAATTTGACATCTAATTCATGGAAACATAGAAAATAGGTGCAGGAGTAGGCCATTCGGCCCTTCGAGCTTGCACCGCCATTCAATGTGATCATGGCTGATCATCCAACTCAGTATCTTAATATATATTAATGATCTGGATGAGGGAATTGAAGGCAATATCTCAAAGTTTGCGGATGACACTAAGCTGGGGGGCAGTGTTAGCTGTGAGGAGGATGCTAGGAGACTGCAAGGTGACTTGGATAGGCTGGGTGAGTGGGCAAATGTTTGGCAGATGCAGTATAATGTGGATAAATGTGAGGTTATCCATTTTGGTGGCAAAAACAGGAAAGCAGACTATTATCTAAATGGTGGCCGACTAGGAAAAGGGGAGATGCAGCAAGACCTGGGTGTCATGGTACACCAGTCATTGAAAGTAGGCATGCAGGTGCAGCAGGCAGTGAAGAAAGCGAATGGTATGTTAGCTTTCATAGCAAAAGGATTTGAGTATAGGAGCAGGGAGGTTCTACTGCAGTTGTACAGGGTCTTGGTGAGACCACACCTGGAGTATTGCGTACAGTTTTGGTCTCCAAATCTGAGGAAAGACATTATTGCCATAGAGGGAGTGCAGAGAAGGTTCACCAGACTGATTCCTGGGATGTCAGGACTGTCTTATGAAGAAAGACTGGATAGACTTGGTTTATACTCTCTAGAATTTAGGAGATTGAGAGGGGATCTTATAGAAACTTACAAAATTCTTAAGGGGGTTGGACAGGCTAGATGCAGGAAGATTGCTCCAGATGTTGGGGAAGTCCAGGGCAAGGGGTCACAGCTTAAGATAAGGGGGAAATCCTTTAAAACCGAGATGAGAAGAACTTTTTTCACACAGAGAGTGGTGAATCTCTGGAATTCTCTGCCACAGAGGGTAGTCGAGGCCAGTTCATTGGCTATATTTAAGAGGGAGTTAGATGTGGCCCTTGTGGCTAAGGGGATCAGAGGGTATGGAGAGAAGGCAGGTACGGGATACTGAGTTGGATGATCAGCCATGATCATGTTGAATGGTGGTGCAGGCTCGAAGGGCCGAATGGCCTACTCCTGCACCTAATTTCTGTTTCTATGTTTCTATCCTGTACCTGCCTTCTCTCCATACCCCATATGTCCCAGTTAGAACAATGAAATCCTTACTTGCAGATGCACAACAGAATATGTAAACATAGTACTCTGTAAACAATGTTATAAACAAGAAAACAAAACGGTGTATATATATATATGAATATATAATGGGGCTTTTTCACGGGGCGACTTGACGCAAGATGTGACCAGAGTGAAGTGGTCGTGGTCTAGCACGATATCATACGATATAACGGGGGGGTAGACAAAGAGTTTCCACGGTACTCGGCATTTCTGTTATTTGTGCGAGTGACTTGTCCGTCTCCCGAGCTTTCCCGTTAAATCTTGAATGAGCATTGTAAACTGTCAAGTGCAATTAAATCATTATGTGGCACAAATTATGTCATAAATTATTTTATGGCACTTAGAGACATGATTCCAACCTCAAACACAGAGGGTGTAAAAGCTGTCTGCAACTTTTTTACTTTGCAGTTGCAGGGCACAGACAGACTTATAAGAGAAGTTTAAGTTAACTGCAAAAACAGCACTTTTACATCTATAGCATTGTATATTTTTAAATCTTGGATAACGTTAAATGGTTCTCCAGTTGATGAACTGATATATCGTTATATATACTCACATGAGCACCCGGGATACTCCGCAGCCTTCGTCTCCAGCAGGTTCCATTTTTCTCCCTGTTTCTATAATCCTCTCTGGATTTATCGTAGAGAATCTCGTTAAATTGGTACCATTCTACAAGTTCCCCCACTTGTTCCCTGGAGAAGTTATATGGCCTTACCTTCTGCCATCTTCCCTTTACAAAAGCGCCTGTAGAGGCTATTCCTACAACGGCTACTGGGGAGGCAATCTGAAATCCACCTTGCTCACCCTCTCCCTGCTCCAAGGAGCCCACAGGCAGTGTTATCTCTGGCATCTCCAGTTGCCTCTCCACCTGTCTCTCTTGCTGCGTCTCCTCCTCATTCCCCTGCATGGCAAAAACCTTTCTGACACGCTTTATCCCCTTTCTTTGAGCTTTTCTGGGAGCCTTCTCTGCGTGTTCCTGTTAAAAAGATTCTCCAACAATGACAATGAGGTGGGACATCCTCGATGGACACATGTTCCATTGGCGACATTGAGAACACCTTTTTTACTCATCTTCTGTCCCCTCTGTCCAGCTTCCGGGTTTACCGTTCGCAGGAGTTCCCACGCTAACCGCAAGAGTTACTACGGATATCACACTCGCCACTACGTTCATAAAATGTTGCAATGCTCAACCACAAGTGTACAAGTCACTCTTGGAGAAATTCAAGTATAGTATCGTGTGTGTAGGAAGGAACTGCAGATGCTGGTTTAAACTGAAGATAGACACAAAAAGCTGGAGTAACTCAACAGGTCAGACAGAATCTCTGGACAAAAGGGAAATATTATGTTTTGGGTTGGGTCTGATATAGGTTCCTGCATACCTTTGGAATGTGGAAGGAAACAAGAGCACCCGGAGAAAACCCATACGATCTAAGAGAAAAGGAGCAAACTTCATACAGACAGCTCCCATATTCAGGATCAATTCCGGGTCTCTGGCACTTTTAGGCAGCAACTTTATGGCCAATGTACAGCCCCATAGTCTTGAACTTAATTAAAACGACAAGTGTAGCATTTCCTGCGGTTGCAAGGGAAAGTGCCAGGAGAGGGGGTGGTTTGGGTGGGAAGGGACGAATTGACCAGGGAGTTACGGAGGGTGCGGACTCTGCGGAAAGTCAACAGGGGAGGAGATGGGAAGATGTGGCCAGTGGTGGGATCCCATTGGTAGACAAAAAAAGCTGGAGAAAATCAGTAGGTAAGGCAGCATTTGTGGATCGAAGGAATAGACGACGTTTCGGGTCGAGAACCTTCTTCAGATTGATGTCGGGGGGGGTGACATGAAAAAGAAAGGAAGAGGCGGAGACAGTAGGCTGCGGAAGAGCTGGGAATGGGAGGGGAAGGAGGGAGAAAGCAAGGACTACCTGAAATTAGAGAAGCCAATGTGCATACCGCTGGGGTGTAAACTACCCAAGCAAATATGAGGTGCGGCTCCTCCAATATGCGGTGGGCCTCACTCTGGCCATGCAGGAGGCCCTGGACAGAAAGGTCGGATTCGGAATGGGAAGGGGTGTTGAGGTGTTGAAGTATTGAGCCACCGGGAGATCAGGTTGGTTATTGCGAACTGAGTGGAGGTGTTGTGCGAAGCGATCGCCAAGCCTGCGCTTGGTCTCACCGAGGTTGATCATACATGGAATAATCCAACCACATTTTTGTTTGGAAGTGGAAAGAAATAATAGAAATTGCATTCATTGCAACGTGTAAAAAGAATTATATTATATTATTGTATTATATTATATAAATTGTATTATAATTTTCTGCATGTCATTGTGGTATATGACATGTCTTGATTGATGTATATATTTAGTTTATATATTTAGTTTGTGGCTTTATTTGAAGCAGAAATAATATGTGAGTGCTTCATTGAGCATAATTTCGACTGGTAACTACGCACTTCGTCCAAGCACATTACTGCACGCGTCATGCAAGCCGTCTTAAATGACCACCTAAACTGTCATTTGGCGACTTAAAAAGCTGCCAAAGTTGTCCGGCTAACAACAGAGAAAAGAAATTCAGTGAGAGCTCTGCAAGGTGTATAATATTTTTGACACTGTCATAGGCCTTTCTTACATATACTGTCACAACGCACTGTAGTCTCTAAACAACCCTTCAGTAATTTTCCTTGCCCTCCATTTCAGAATAATAGTGTTTTAAGCCAATAACTCGACACTAGCACTGGCAATAAATAAATAAATACAGCGCAGCTTTCCAGCCCCTTATCTCATTGGCCACGCTCGGCTGCAAATCAGTGTCAATCTGGTGGACCATCTTCCTCTAGTCGTGGGGTTGGGGGATTGGGGGGGCCTGATAACTGGAACAGCTGGAACTGTCCGTCTAAATCTGGCCCTGATGTTACCCCTAAACTGTTGTCCCTTAATTCTCCTCTCATGTCCTCTTGTTTGAATCTTCCCTATTCTCAATGGAAAAAGCTTATCCAAGTCAACTCTGTCTATCCCTCTCATAATTTTAAAGAATCTATCAAGTCCCCCTTAACCTTCTGCGCTCCAAAGAATAAAGATCTATCTTGTTCAACCTTTCTCTGTAATTTAAGTGCTGAAACCCAGGCAACATTCTAGTAAATCTCCGCTGTACTCTCTCTATTTTGTTGACATCTTTCCTATAATTTGGCGACCAAAATTGTACACCATATTCCAGAATTGGCCTCACCAATGCCTTGTACAATTTTAACATTGCATCCTAACTTCTATACTCAATGCTCTGATTTATAAAGGCCAGCACACCAAAAGCGTTCTTTACCATCATATCTACATGAGATTCCACCTTCAGAGAACTATGCAGTTATTCCTAGATCCCTCTGTTCAACTGCATTCCTCATTTCGCTACCATTTACTATGTACGTCCTATTTTGATTTGTTTTTCCAAGAAGTAGCACCTCACACTTATCAGCATTAAACTCCATCTGCCATCTTTCAGCCCACTCTTCCAAATGGCCTAAATCTCTCTGTAGACTTTGAAAACCTACTTCATTATCCACAACACTACCTATCTTAGTATCATCTGCATACTTACTAATCCAATTTATCACACCATCATCCAGATCATTGATGTATATGACAAACAACACTGGACCCAACACTGATCCCTGTGGCACCCCACTAGTCACCAGCCTCCAACCTGACAAACAGTTATCCACCATTACTCTCTGGTATCTCCCATTCAGCCACTGTTGAATCCATCTTGCTACTCCACTATTAATACCCAACAATTGAACCTTCTTAACCAACCTTCCATGTGGAACCTTGTCAAAGGCCTTACTGAAGTCCATATAGACAACATCCACCACTTTACCCTCATCAATTTCCCTAGTAACCTCTTCAAAAAATTCAAGAAGATTAGTCAAGCATGACCTTCCAGGCACAAATCCATGTTGACTGTTCCTAATCAGACCCTGTTTATCCAGATGATTATATATATTATCTCTAAGTATCCTTTCCATTAATTTGCCCACCACTGACGTCAAACTAACAGGTCTATAACTGTTAGGTTTACACTTAGAACCCTTTTCCATGCTGTAATTGTTATTTGGTTATATGGTTGTCCCAAACATAATGGAGGGCACTGTATTTGCTGCATGGCAATGACATCCCACACTAGATTTTCTGGTTCAGCTGCTAAGATAGTATTATTTACATACGGAGCCAACAGGTCAACAGAGGATGCCATCAACATAGCTCTACATTCTGCATTGACTCAGCTGGAGCGCCCCGGCTCATATGTGAGGATGTTGTTTGTAGATTTCAGTTCTGCATTCAATACCATCATCCCCAGCAGAATGGTGGACAAACTGTTTGACCTGGGTGTAAATGCCAACACATGCAGATGGATCAAAGACTTCTTAACAGCGCCCACAGACTGTCAGGATGGGGTCCAATTACTCCCCAGTCCTGACGCTCAGCACAGGAGCGCCACAAGGTTGTGTGCTGAGACCTATTCTCTACACAATATACACCCATGACTGCACACCAACACACAGCACAAACCGGATCATTAAGTTTGCAGATGACACGACTGTGGTGAGGCTGATAAATAACAACGACGAGTATGCCCACAGAGATCAAGTCCAAAAACTGACTGTCTGGTGCACTAACAATAACCTGGTACAGGTACTCAACTCAACCAAAACAAAAGAACTGGTTATTGACTTCAGGAGGAGAGAGGAAACTGCTCCTCTCTACATCAAGGGAGACATGGTGGAGAGAGTCACTGACTTTAAGTTCCTGGGTATATACATCTCCCAGGATCTCACATGAACACCATCACTCTCGTAAAGAAGTCACAGCAGCGGCTATATTTCCTGAGGACTCTGCGGAGAGCAAACGTCTCACAGCAGCTGCTGCTGTGCTTCTACAGGTGCGCCGTGGAAAGCCTCTCCTATGGCATCCTGGTGTGATTTGCTAGCTGCACTGTGGCTGAAAGGATGGCACTGCAGAGAGTTATTAAAACAGCACAGAGCATCACAAATGCTCAACTACCCTCCCTGGAAGACATTTACAGGGCTCGATGTTTACGTCAGGCCACAAACATCAAACAGAACTCATCCCACCCTGCCAACCACCTTTTCATTTAAGAGGGAACTGCAGATGCTGGAGAATTTACGCTGGGAAACTCAGCGGGTGCAGCAGCATCTATCAAAGGAGAAAGTCTGAAGAAGGGTTTCGGCCCGAAGCCCTGCCCGAAACGTTGCCACCTTTTCCATAGATGCTGCTGCACCCGCTGAGTTTCTCTCTGCTGCCCTCTGGGAGGCAATACAGGTCTCTGAAGGCCTGCACTTGTAGACTAATTAACAGTTTCTACCCATGTGCCATTAAAGAACTAAACTCAGATAGATAACACTGCGGGCAACACAACACTATTCGTGGTGCAATATAAAAATTTGTCTGTTGGAGTGTGCAATATAATGTGCAATATTTGTACAGATACTATCTATTTATTTTATTCATTGATCTTGCCGGTAATATGAGAGTTAATGGTTGATTGTGTTTTTGTTCTTTTAAATCTTTTTATCCTGTGCATTCTATTGCATACCACTGAAGGAGATGCACTGAAATTTCGTTGTACAGTTGCTGTGCAATGACAATAAAACCTATTCTATTCTATTCTACAGTAGGACACAATCACAGGATGTCATCTTGTATCTTGGCATCTTGTTACTTAGCTTCAGCTCTACTGTGGAACAAACATGTTAGGTAACCCCTCTTCCTTATATTGGAAATCAGCCAGCACAGAACAAGAAGGCACTTCCAAGTGTCCTGCAACTCTTTCACTGATTTTTCCAACAAAGTTATGCAAGTCCCAGATACACTTTTGTTCAACATGAGATATTAGCACAGTGGCGTAACTGGCAGAGCCGCTGTCTCACAGCATCAGAGACCTGGGTTCAAACCTGACCTTGTGTTCCGTTTGTGTGGAGTTTGCATGTTCTCTGTGACCGCGTGGGTTTCCTCCAGGTGCTTCCATTTCTTCTCATATCCCAAAGAATGTCATTGTTATGTTTCAGGACATATGACAATAAAACACTCTTGATTGTATCTGCCGTCATCACCATTCCTGGCAGCGCATTCCAGGCAACGACCAGCCTCTGTGCAAAATCTTGCCCCACACATCTCCTCTAAACTTTCACCTTAAAGCTATGAATGTTTGATGTGATGAAGCTGATTCGTGAGCCTGTTGTCAGGCAACATGTGACCTGCACATCGAAATTGGAGTAGTGTGACCAGAGCATTGATGTAAGTGAAAATGGCTGAGGCAGCACAAGTTGGATAATACATGAGCAGTGCTTTGAGGTGCATACTGTAAGCTGCCCATCTTCCAAAGCATACAGGAGGGCAGAGATCACTGTTCTTCCTTTGGTTCCAGTATTACTGAAAATCAGAATTCATTTTCAATTGGCAGTGATCACTTTACTTCAGATTCAGATTCAATCTTTATTGTCATTGTGCAGAGATACAGCATGGAAAGAACACCGATCACCCTCTATGTTAGCACTATCCTACACGCTAGGAACAATTTACAATTTTTACCAAAACTAATGAACCTTCAAACCTGTTCGTCTTTGGAGTGTGGGCAGAAACCGGAGCACTCTGAGAGAAAAAAGGGAGAAATTTGCTTAATAAGATAGTGAACATTAATATGTGATGTTTAAGAAGGAACTGCAGATGCTGTAAAATCGAAGGTAGACAAAAATGCTGGAGAAACTCAGCGGGTCAGGCAGCATCTATGGAGCGAAGGAAATAGTCGACGATTCGGATCAAGGCCCTTCTTCAGATCTGACCTATTTCCTTCGCTCCATAGATGCTGCCTCTCCCGCTGAGTTTCTCCAGCATTTTTGTCTACCTTTAATATTTAACGACACAGTGGTGCTAGTTTCCGATGGGCACGGTGACGGACACACCACACATCTCTGTCCTCCATTCAGCTGGCAAACTCCTCTTTTGTCCCTAGAATACTGAGAAATATTACTTACTGCCATTTGCCTTTAATGCTCATATCTATCCATTTATGTTACTTCTGAAACAAAATCGTTAATGGAGTTATGTCTGTACTTTATTATCTATTTAATTTCAATATATTTAGCTACTAAATCTTTCAGAAAGGTGTTAAATAATCCTTCAAACCACTGCTCTATAAATGCTATTGCTCAAATGTTGGTCTACTCTTACCTCAATGGTTCTGGTCAACTCTTCTTATCTTAAATCGTTTCCCATAACTGCTCCACTTGTATGTGAACATTTTGCAGATTGACTTAAGGAAAGAGTTTAAATATAACCCTTAATTCGATGTAACCATTTAACTCCTGTTTCTTGCCAATTAATTTAAAGATTATTCTGTTATTTCCTCATCTTACATGAGTCTATTGGTGTGGCAAAGATTATAAATCTAGGGAGGGTTGGACCATACTCGCTAGAATTTAGAAGATTGAGGGGTGATCTTATAGAAACTTACAAAATTCTTAAGGGGTTGGACAGGCTAGATGCAGGAAGATTGTTCGCGATGTTGGGGAAGTCCAGAACAAGGGGTCACAGTTTAAGGATAAGGGGGAAATCTTTTAGGACATTGATGAGGAAAACATTTTTCACACAGAGTGTGGTGAATCTGTGGAATTCTCTGCCACAGAAGGTAGTTGAGGCCAGTTCATTGGCTATATTTAAGAGGGAGTTAGATGTGGCCCTTGTGGCTAAAGGGATCAGGGGGGGTATGGAGAGAAGGCAGGTACAGGATACTGAGTTGGATGATCAGCCATGATCATATTGAATGGCGGTGCAGGCTCGAAGGGCTGAATGGCCTACTCCTGCACCTATTTTCTATGTTGGGATCTGAGTGCTAATGAACATGAACGTAACCAAATAGAAAAATCAATACAATCAACAAACATGGGGTTGCTGGTGACCGGAATCTATTGTGAAGGAGTTTTCAAAGAGCTCCACAAGTGTGCGAAGTGGGGAATTTTTAAATAAAACCCATGGTATGGTTTTTGACAGAAAACAAAATGCTTTGTTTTACTTGAGTCTGAAGAAGGGTCCCTATCCGAATGGTGCCTTATGCATTTTCTTCAGAGATGCTGCCAATCCCGCTGAGTTACTCAAGCATTTGGAATAGATCGGGTGGTTGCATAGTCTCTTGCCCATTTAAAGTGAAGGGGAAAAGATTGAATAAGAACCTGAGGGGTAACTTTTTCCACGCAATGAGTGGTGGGATCAATAAAGTGCCGGATGAGGTAGTTGAGGGGGGGAACTATCACAAAGTTTAAGAACCATTTAGACAGGATAGGACAGGTTTAGAGGGATAGGGGCCAACGGCGAGCGAGTGTAGATGGGACATGTTGGGCCAGTGTGGGCTAGTTGGGCCGAAGGTACGCCTCTATATTTGGTGCAAACCAGCTTCTTGCTTGGTTTCTTCTATCACATTTTAAGGACAGCTTATTGTTCGGTCCGAGGAAGGAACTGTGCTCCAGCGAGGGAGAGAAAGAGGCCGACCACTCGGCCCATAGAGTTGTTGCTAGCAGACCCGCGGCGGGGGGGGGGGGGGGGGGGGGGGTCCGCTCCGTCGCGCGCCCGCCCGCCCGCTCGCTTCCATTGGCAGCCGCTTTTGCCGCGTGCGCCACAACTGCCATTTTGAATCTTGCGGCCGCTGGCTGGTGGCGCGCGATTCCGTTGCCCGCCCGCCCGCAGGAAGAAGCGCTCGCTCGCCCGCCGCTCACTCACTCACTCACTCACTCGCTGCTGGTCCTGGGCTCGGCTCGGCTCACGGAACCCAGGTAAAATCCAGCCTCCCTTTCCCTTTCTCTCTCTCTCCCGCCCACTGGTCCTGGAGCTCAGCTCGTCTCGCCTCAACGGAGCGCAGCTGAAATCTCCCGTCCGTCCGTCCATCCATCTCTCTCCCGCTCGGATTGTTTCACGGAGAGCAGGTTAAACCACCGCTGCCCGCCCCCCTCCCTCCGGCGCCCGTCCCGATCGCCGCGTCGTCTGTGTGGCACCCGGACTGTATTATACGCGCGGGGTGTGAGGGGGGAAGTCTCTCCCGGGACTGACTGTGGGGAGAGATTAGAAACGCCGCGGCCTTCATTCCGCAGACGGCCGACCGACCGTCCGTCTGTCAGTTCGCCCGCTCCAGCAACACACACACACCCCTCTCTCCCTCCCGCCCGGATCCGCAGATCGGCTGCGGGGAGGCGAGGGAAGAGAGAGATAGGTAGGGGGATAGAGAGAGTGAGGCGGAGGTAGAAAGAGTAAGGGGCGGTGGGGGGTAGAGAGAGAGGTGTAGTGGGAGAGAGAATTGTAGAATGGGTGAAGGAGTAATGCCGTCTCTATTCCCGCGCAGAGAAGCTGATCAAGTAGCCCCAACGTTGTTTATAAACAGTGGCTCGCCACACACACACCCACCTCTCCCTGCTTGTGTCCGCAGTTACTTCCTGCAGTTACAGGCCGCCCTGTATTGTTACACCGATCATTTAAACAACAAAAAACACAACAGGAATAAGAAGCAGAGATCCAAAACCTTCCAGTCTTTTCGGCAGGATCATGGCTGTTCTAACTAACTTACTTTTTCCTGCACGATCTTCAAATCCCCCGCTTCTCTTGGTAGTCAATAATTTGTTAACCGTATATTGAATGAACATCGTGGCTGGTCCTTCATAGCCTGCCGGGGAAAATCATTCCAAAGACCAGTCATTGTTTGAGAGATTGGACACAACGTGCTTATCAGCCTGAAGACGGATATAAACATCACCTATCTATCTTCTCCAGAGCCTGACCTGCTGAGTTACTCCAGCACCTTGTGTCCTCTATAGTGTATTAACCAGTATCTTCACTTCTTTATTTCTCTATTGTTTGAGGGATGGAATTTGTCCTCGTCGAAATCCTGCACGGTCCTTCTCTGTTCTGAGACAATCAGTAATGCATCAATCCAGAGATATTGCCTCCCTCCATCTATCCTGACCGGTCCTGTCAGAATGTCATAAGTATCAAACCTTAAACCTTGTCTTTGCATTCCCTCCTTGTAGGCAACTAGACCCATTCTTACTATTTTTTCCCTCTGACTCCGGTGCAAAGTATTCAGATTTCCCCCCATCTTCTTATATTTGTTGTCTTTGTAAATTGTTCGGAATGAAGTGTTTGAGTCTGATACTCAAGGTTAATTTGTACAATAAGTAAAACTGGAGCTTATTATTCATGGAAGAGTGAGAAATTATTATAAAGCATGACATATCCCACCACCAGTCATATTGATGTTCTTAAAATTGGTAATTGGAATACTAAACAAATATTTGGATAAAAATAACTTCCACTGCTGGCTGATTGCCCTGTTAGTATTTTAGACCATAAAACATTGGAACAGAATTAAGTCATTCAGCCCATCAAGTCTACTCATTCGATCATGGGTGATCTATATATCTTTTTCAACCCTATTCTCCTGCCTTTCCCTCATAACCTTGGATGTCCTTACCAATCAAGATTCTATTTATCTCTGCTTATAAAATACCCAATAACTTGGCTTCCACAGCCATCTGTGGGTATGAACTCCACAGATTCACCTCTGGCTAAAGTAATTTCTCTTCATCTCCATTCTAAAGGTACATCCTTTAATTCATAAACTCTGCCCTCTGGTCCTAGACCTTCCCACTACTGGAAATATCCTCTCAACAGTCACTCTATCTAGGCCTTTCATTATTTGGTAGGTTTCAATGAGAATCTTCCTCATCCTTATATAATCCAACATGTACAGGTCCAAACTATTTTACCATAGCATTTTGTGCTCCTCGAGAACATAATAAATATTCTCAAGGAGCTCAGAATAACTTATTTAGTCAGAGAAAGAAGCACATAACCCTGATCACAATTAGAATTGTGGAGATTTTTTTGAGATTTCTTTGGATAAATATTCGCTGTAGTAAAATTTTAGAATGACAGAGAATAGGTAGGCCAGTGAAACTAATTGGAGATTTCTTTGGGGGTAAAAAGGCCGCATTAACTGGATTGTCACTTGTGCAATATAGTGAAGATACAGAATGTAGTTAATTATTGAATTGTATTTCACGAGGTGTTATCCTCAGTAGAAGCCAGAAAGAGGTCCTTCAGCCCAATGTCCATAACGTCCAAGTTGTCTACCTGAGCTACTCCCATTTGCCTCTGTTTGGCCACGTCACAACAGGTCCATAGCAGACGGCATCCCGCTGACCCTAAACCCGTATCCAGAACACGTAGACACCAAGAGTACCTATTATCTTCTATTAGATACCTATTTATCCATTATAGCTCTCCCTTGAATACCATAGTTGGATCTAGGAATGAGCTCCCCTTCTCTGCCACTGGATCCTCTACTTTCTGACCCACAGACTACAATGTGAGGAAAGGTGGCACATTTCCTCCTTTCTGCACAATAATTCTCAACACTAGAGCCCACAAGGATGTGTTCTCAGTCCACTACTATACTCCCTCTATTCTGTACTGCTAAGTTTTGTGATAATTTGATTTGATTTATCTACATTGTAGATTTAATTCAATCTACAATTCTGCAGATGACACCACTGTGGTGAGCCGAATCACAAACAGTGATGAAACGGAGTTCAGGAAGGAGGCAGAGAAATTGGTGACATGGTCCCAGGTCGATAACCTTCCCTCTCAATGTCAGCAAGACAAAAGAGCTATTGATGAAATATTTTGTAAGCTTCAAGGCTTGGGACATTTCGGCATGTCCCCAACACCTCTCGCCAACTTCTACAGGTGGGCTGTAGAAAGCATTTTATTGGGATGCATTGCAGCAACCAGGAGCGTGAGAAATTGAAGACAGTTGTGGACACAGACCATACCATCATGCAAACCAACCTC
Source organism: Leucoraja erinaceus (assembly GCF_028641065.1). Taxonomy (NCBI): domain Eukaryota; kingdom Metazoa; phylum Chordata; class Chondrichthyes; order Rajiformes; family Rajidae; genus Leucoraja; species Leucoraja erinaceus. The sequence continues at coordinate 33,351,673 of NC_073378.1, read as the reverse complement.
CCTTCTATTGACTCCATCTACACTTCATGCTTCTTCCGCAAGGCCACCAGCATAATCAAGGACAAGTCTCACCCGGACCACTCCCACTTCTCTCCATTAGGCAAACATAGCCCTTCAAATCTTTCCTATCCACGTACCTGTCTAAATGTCTGTTAAACATTGTACGGTAGCTGCCTCTGCAGCTTCCCTGGTAGCTCTTTCCATATATCCACCACCTTTATTGTGTGAGAGAGAAAAAAATGCCCCTCTGGCTCCTTTTAAATCTCTCAACCTGCCCACCTTGAACATGTACTATCTAATTTTAGATTTCACTACCTTGGAGAAAAGACAGTGACACATGACCTTTTTCAGAGGTTTTGCTTGTTGTAAATTTGCGAAGAGCTATTGATGAAATATTTTGTAACTGGTGGTTTCCAGTCCATCAGATACAATATATATACTTTGAGATATTATTAGTCATGTTTTTGGCTAGTCATGTTTATTAAAAAAATTAAAGATCCTGTAACATTGACATTCTTTCTGAGTAAATACATTGAAGGTAAACACAAAATGCTGGAGTAACTCAGCGGGTCAGGCAGCATCTCTGGAGAGAAGGAATGGGTGATGCTTCGGGTCAAGACCCTTCTTCAGACGTTCTTTAAACTTGACCTGTAAGATTAGATCTTTAGCCCAAATTGTAAGGAGTGCAGATCTACTAAGGAGACTAAATGTTTTTTTTTTTTAATCTGTGCTTTATAACAGCACTAACCATTAATTCATTAATACAAAACTGATGATTAATGCTGTTTTGAAGGAAATTCTTGTTATAGCATCTTATGCAACATAAAATTCCAAAGCACTTAAAGCCATTTAAGTTTGAACTAGAGGAGCTCACTTTCTGCACAGTGAGGTTCCACAAACAGCAATAAGATAATTACCAATATTTCCTGCAGGCATGACAGGTGACCAAGGCACGAGAACTTTCCCGTGTTTCTTGGGTATGGTACTTGTTTTTTGCAGCCACCTGCAATTTGAATTGTTTGAAGCAAATAAATACCATGTGTTGCAAGTGCACAACAGTGCCTGACAAAAAAAAAACAGAATTTACACTTTGGTTGATGACATTTCATCAGAACTAAAACTTAAAATGTGTTAAATTTCTGTATTGCAGAGATGGCAGGGGGTGCAGAGAAGAAAAAGAATATCAGTGTTAGAGATCGAGAGACTGCACACAGTTGTTTGAATGCTGATTGAGAGCAGGTGGTAAATACAAAATAATCACAGTTGATCTGACAGGAGGAAATAAAAATAAGATCTTGGAGTTAGATTTTTTTTAAAGCAGATATTGATCCAATCTGAATGCACTTTTATTAAAATGCTCATATCATCTACCTAACTAATGTGTATTAATTTGAAATTGGTAGATATCCTGTCCACACGTGTATGCAAAGATGGCTACTCCTGAGAAAGCAAAGAAGGCTGAAGCAACAAAGAAGAGAAATAAGCCGGACAAGTCTTCCACAAAAATAGAAAAAGTGGAAAGTGAAGAGGAGGAGGAGGAGGAGGAAGAAGAGAGAGGTAAAGTACAAATAATTCAAGACATCTTAAGTCAAACATTTATTTTTTTTAAAAGGCACAATGTGGCAGAGCACCTCAGTGGGTCAAGCAGCATCCCTGGAGAACGTGATGTTGACTGGAGAAGTAACGATGGAGGCTGAAGAAGGGTGCCGACCCAAAACATCGCATATCCATATTCTCCAGGGATGCTGCCTGACCCGCTGAGTTGCCCCGTCATTTTGTTTCTTTCCTTGGTAACGCCTGCATCTGCAGTTCTTTGTTTCATTATTTACAAGAATATAATTTTTAATGTTATAGTTGGATTGCTGGAAAGAAGCCCGATTGTAGAGGGAAAAAGAGAAAAGAAAAAGGTGGAAAGACTGACTTTACAAGTGACACCGTCTGCAAAAGAGACATTTAGTGTTCCTGAAGGTAAACATCTCAGTTTAGTAATTTATAGTTGCTAATATTTTAATGTTTTAATGGATTTATCTTTTCTATGAGGAAACCAGGAAAAGTGATGAACCGGAGTGGTTTGAATCAATTCCTTACAATTCATAATCGATTATGGTCTGTAGAAGGAACAAGGATGATTTATTTTCAAATATTGTCACTGGGTAAAGCATGCCATGCCATAAGGAGACTACAATATTCCATCACATTTTGATTGTTAAAAATTGAATTTTAAAGGAAAAATAGTTGATGTACAAATACATACTTTTAAGTATCTGAGGAAACAATGTATCATGAAAGCCACCAGATTAGATCGAAGGCAGACACAAAATGGAAGGTAGACTTCTTCAGTCTGAAGAAATGGCTCGACCCGAAATGTCACCCATTACTTCTCTCCAGAGTCTGTCCCGCTGAGTTACTCCAGCATTTTGTGTCTACGTTCGATTTTAAACCAGTTTTAAACCAGTTCTTTCTTACACACGTAATGAGCATGTTATACAACTAAATGTGGTACAAATCCCAAACTGAGCCACAAACAGTGTTCATGTAAGCATTTCAAGAGGAGTTATTGGATAGCATAAAAAGGATCCCCCATGATATTTAAATGGAATTCAGTGGACAATGTGGGAGCTGCTAGATGATCTCCACTTTGCAGACGACATAGCTCTCCTTTCACACACGCAGATACAAATGCAAGAGAAGACAGACAGACTCTCACAAGCAGCAACAAAACTTGGTCTTACACCCAATACAGCAAAGACACAGGTGATGAGGATCCACTCCAAAACCAGCAACCCTATCCTTATGCACAGCACTGCTCTAGAGGATGTCGAAACATTCACATACCTAGGCAGTGTTGTGGACATCACCAGAGGGGCAGAGGCAGACATAAAAAGTAGAATCAATAAGGCAGGGGGGGGGGGGTGTTTAAAATGTTCAGGAAAATCTGGAGCTCAAAACACATCTCAATCAACACCAAAATATGCATCTTTAACTCAAATGTGAAACGGGTGATGCTGTATGGATCAGAAACATGAAAACATCAAAACACACAACAAACAGGCTGCAAACATTCATTAATACCTGCCTTAGGAGAATACTTAACATCTGGTGGAGAGACAAATAAGCAATGTGGATCTGTGGAAAAGAACAAGCCAGGAGCCCATTGACTTGCAAATTCGAAGGAGAATATGAAGTTGGATTGGACACACCCTCAGGAAATCAGCCACAAACATCACCCGGCAAGCCCTGAAATGCAAACCCGAAGGAAAAAGGAAAAGAGGTCGCCATAGGAACAGCTGGAGAAGAGGTGGCCAGACAGAAATGTCAGTGGGCTCGACTGGGTAGATCATGAAAGAACTGCCAACAACCGAGTGAGGTAGAGGATGTTTGTCAATGGCCTATACTCCCTAGAGATGCAAAGGATTTAAGAAGAAGAATGATATTTATTTCCCCTTCTATTTCAGATTCAGATTCAAACTTTATTGTCATTGTGCAGTGTACAGTACAGAGACAATGAAATGCAGTTAGCATCTCCCTAGAAGAGCGACAGAATATGAGCAATTGATATATTTATGTACATACAGTCGTAGTAGTGCAATTTTTTTTTCTGGTGGAAGGAGTATCCGGGGGGGTGGGGTGACTGGCAATCACCGAGGTACAGAGTGAAGTAATGTAACAGCCGCAGGGAAGAAGCTGTTCCTGGACCTGCTGGTCCGGCAACGGAGAAACCTGTAGCGCCTCCCGGATGGTAGGTGGGTAAACAGTCTGTGGTTGGGGTGAGAGCAGTCCTTGACGATGCTGCGCGCCCTTCGCGGACATAGCTTGCTTTGGACAGACTCAATGGAGGGGAGTGAGGAACCGGTGATGCGTTGGGCAATTTTCACCACCCTCTGCAGTGCTTTCTGGTCGGAGACAGAGCAGTTGCCATACCATACTGTGATACAGTTGGTAAGGATGCTCTCGATGGTGCAGCTGTAGAAGTTCACCAGAATCTGAGGAGACAGATGGACCTTCTTTAGTCTCCTCAGGAAGAAGAGACGCTGGTGAGCCTTCTTGACCAGAGTTGAGGTATTGTGGGTCCAAGAGAGGTCATCGGAGATGTTGACCCCCAGAAACCTGAAGCTGGAAACACCTCCGTCCCGTTAATGTGGATGGGGGTGTGCGTGCCGCCCCTAGACCTTCTGAAGTCTACAATGAGCTCCTTGGTCTTGGAGTTACGGGCCAGGTTGTTGTCAGCGCACCATGCTGCTAGGAGCTGGACCTCCTCCTTATAGGCCGACTCATCGTTGTTCATCTCCTGATACTTTGTGGTATTTTGCTAACAATATACTAAGTTGGTTAGACAAAATACTGGAAAGATGCTTATGTGGAAGATGGACCCGTTCTGTGGTATAAATCCAATTCAATCTATTTTTTGGAGCCGCCTTTGCTATCTCAGATTATTATCTTACTCAGCAAACCTTGGCAGTTTTACATTTTTTAAAGACCAACATTTTCTTTAACTTAACCAGTTGAGGTATTTTAAATTTTTAAATAAAGTCTTGATTGGATAACAGCTTTGCTAATGGAAACGTGTCGGAGCAGCAATGATTGATTTTTGATTTTGTGTCGATTAGGTAGAGGCACAAGGCTGGGAGAAATTGAAAGGATACAGTATTTCATGAGCAAAACTAAGGCTGAAGATCTCAAAACTCTGCACAAAATCTTATACAATAGGCCAGGTTCGGTAAGCTGACTGAAAGTCTACGTGAGATTGATCATGTTAAGTAGTTCAACGGTCTGTTTCTATGCTGTATGATTTTAGCATTTGGAATAAAATATATATATATAGCTTATTTAATTCTGTGGAGAATCCCACGCTTCATTTTTATTTTTGCATTGGAACCAAATTGATACACAGCAATTGCACAAGACAAACCATTTTTAATTTGTGGGTGAAATTTTCGGATGATTGTAAAGGGATGCATTCCTTTGACTATGATATTACCATTGATGCGGTCTGCTCCATGCATAAAGACTGGCGAATACTCACAACAGTGCTTTTTTTGGTTAATCCTCTCCTAATTCCATGAGGTTAAAGATAGTGTAAATAGAATATAATGGAGAATATATATATTTTATTGTGTAGATTAGCAACTCATTAATTAAATGCAAATAAATCAGGTGCTTATTTTTCATGACGGTGCCCCTCTTAAAAAGTTAAACAATTATTTTGTTATCCAGCCACATGACACGTTTATTAATCATCTGTATCAGACCTTTTGTGTCCAAAAAGGTACTGCATGCATGTAAAAGTTAATTACAGTGGGGATTTGTTATGACTTTTTTCCACTGTAATCTCGAGTAATGGAGTCATACAGCACAGAAGCAGGTTTCATGCTCACCAAGATGCCACATCTAAACAAGTACCAGAATTTTCTTTTCCATTTTCTATGTACCAATTGCATGTGTTTGTTCCATGTCCCTCAAATCCTTTCCTATCCATGTATCTGTCCAAGTGTCTTTTAAATGACATTATATTTCCTGTCTCAACTATTTCCTCTGTCAGCTTGTTCCATAATACACATCACCCTCAGAGGAAAAAGTTGCCCCTTTTTCCTATTAAATCTTTACCCTTTCACCTTGCACCTTTGCCTTCTGGTTCTTGATTATTCTATCCTGGGTAAAAGACTCTGCATTCACCCTAAATATTCCTCTCATGATTTTGTACACCTCTATAAGGTCACCCGTCAGCCTCCTGCGCTACAAGGAGAAAAGTCCTGCCCAGCCCAACCTCTCCATATAAGTCAGGCCTTCAAGTGCTGGCAACGTCCTCTTAAATCTTTGCTGCACTCTTTCCAGCTTAATGACATCCTTTCTATAGCAGGGCGACTAATACTACAAAACTCCAAATTAGGCCTCATCAAAGTTGTACAACTGTAATATAACATCCCAACTTCTATACTCAATGACTGATGAATGCCAATATACCAAAAGCCACTTTATCCACCCTACCTACCTGTGATGCCACTTTCACGGAAAACTGTAACCTGTACTCCTTCATCCACTACAACACTCCCCGGGGCCCTACCATTCACCGTGAAGATCCAGCCCAGCGTTGTCTTCCCAAAATGGAACATCTCACAATTATCAGTATTAAACTCCATTCACCATCTCAGCCCACTTGCCTAGCTGATCAAGCACCTGGTTTAATTTTTGATAACAATCTTCACTGCCTACGACACCACGATAGTGTGTCATCTGTAAACTTACAAATCGTGCCCTGTATGTTCTCATTCAGGTTGTTGATATAAACCACAAACACCAATCTTGAGGGACATCACTCGTGACAGGCCATCAGTCTGAAAAGCAACCTTCCACCATCATCCTCTACTTCCTTCCATGAAGCCAATTCTCTATCCAGTTGGCTAGCTCTCCCTGGATCCTGCACAATGTAACCTTCCAGAGCAGCCTACTGTATGGAAACTTTTCAAAGGCCTTTGGCCTCATCAATCTTTTTGGTTCCTACCAAATAATTCATAAGGCACGGAGAAAACAATGCTGACTATCAAAATGCTTACCCTGGTATATATCTTTTCCCTTAGAATTCTCTCCAGCAACTTGCCTATTGCAGCTGTTAGGCTCACAGATCTATAGTTTGCAGGCTTTTCCATACAGCCCTTCTTAAATAGAGGCATAACGTTAGTCACCCTCCAGTCTTCTGGCATATCATCAGTGTCTAGTGATCATACATATATCTCAACCAGGGCTCTTGCAATCCCTTCTCTAGCTTTCCACAGTGTCCTCGGATTTCTCTGATCAATCCCTGGAGATTTATCTACCTTCATATACCTTAGGACTTCCAACATATCTTTGACCATAATACAGACTGTCCTCAAGCGATATCTGTTAATTATTCCAAGTTCTTCATTCTTGACTTTTTCCATAGTAAAACCAGAGATTAACTTGTTGAGGACACAGATGACTGCTTTGGTTTCTTCCATTCTAATTGCCCTCTTTACCTTAATGATGTCCCTTTGGATTCTCCTCAACATTACCTGCCAGAGCTATTATCTGCCAGAACTATCCTGCTCCTTTTTGCCCTAATGTTCAGAAAGTTACTTTAAATAAACTTTTCATGATTTCTTTTTGTAATTGATGCGTTTTAGGTTCCCACATTAAAGAGAAACATTCGTCTCTTTACTGGGTTCTCCTTTGAAATTGGCAGTGATCAGCACAAGAAAAAAGAAGAGGTACTGAAAAAGTGAGTAACCAATTATTCAATTTTACCTTTGCAATCAAAATAAAATTCTATTGGGTATAAATGTTTGAAAACATGCTGTCACGGCAATGTCGGAATATAATTAGCATTAGTTGAATGTGCATTTGGTGTGAATTATATTTGCTGTTTGTGTGAAAAGATATATATTAAAATAAATCGTTTTTTGGAGGTTAAACTGTTGGTGAGAAGCATCCTCTGGTCTTAAAAGGGACTGATAGGATGGTTGATGTATTAGTTTTACTTTCCAAAATTTCCTAGATTTGGGGAAGATTGAATCAAATTTAAAAAAAACAAATTCCATTATTCAGGGAAAGGAGATAAAGCCTGACTAAAATCAAATTAATTTAATATCTGCCATGGAAATATTGGAAGTTGTTCTAAAAAATAATACAGCAGGTCACATAACAAATCATAGTCATCGGTCACCATGCTTTATTTTTTAAAGGGAAAGCCTGTTTGATCAATTATTTGTCAAAGTGGTTTGTGGAAAAAGCAGTGAGTAGATGAACTATAATTTCCAGAAGGCCTGGAATGTGAGCCAGGGTTAGGGGGTATCCAGTGGACGAGCATGGAGTGTGGCTAGAGTCGAATCTGGAGTGTGTCTCCATACATGAGTCAAGTGTGTGGCCAGAGCCAAAGTTAAGGAATGAATACCAAGGATCAGGAATGTGGCTGGGTTTGCAGCCGAAGCTGTCTCTTTCCTGCTCTATTTCTACTAATTGATTTGCAGGTAAATTTATGCTAGGTAATGTGCAAGAAAATGTAAGTACATTTTTATCCCAGCACCAACAACATCCTAAGCAGATTATGTTGGAACTTTGAGCTAGGCACAAAATGCTGTGGTAACTCAGCGGGTCAAGCAGCATCTCTGGTTAGAAGGAATGGGTGACGTTTTGGGTCGAGACCCTTCTTCAGACTGAATCAGTGGAGAGGGAGATACCGAGATAAAGTGTGAAAATGAGACAAAAGGGATGGAGATCAAGTAAAATGTAGAATAGCTTGTTAGCTAGGAAAAGGTAACGGCAAAGCAAACAAATAAAATGTAAACAAGGATAGTCAGACTAGTCGAAGAACTGGGAAGGGGAGGGATGGAGAGAGAGAAAGCAAAGGTTACTTGAAATTAGAGAAGTCAACATTCATACCGCTGGGCTGTAAGCTACCAAAGCAAAATATGAGGTGTTGTTCCTCCAATTTGCACTGGGACTCACTCTGACAATGGAGGAGGCCCAGGACAGAAAGGTCAATGTGGGAATGGAAGGAGGGGGGGGGGGGGAGTTAAAGTGTTTAGCAACTGGGAGCTCAGGTAGGTTTAGGTGGACTGAGCGGGGATGTTCAGCGAAACAAACTGCGCTTGCTCTCGCCGTATATAGGAGTCCACACGTGGAGGAGGTACAAATGAACCTCTGCCTCACGTGAAAAGACGGTCGGGGTCCTTGGACAGAGTCGAAGGTGGAGGTATAGGGACATGTGTTGCAGGGGAAAGTACTTGGGGAGGGGTTGGGAAAGGACATGTTAACCAGGGAGTTGCGGAGGGAACGGTCTATGCGGAAAGCAAAATAGGTGGAGATGGGGAGACGTGGCTAGTGATGGGATCCCATTGGAGGAACTTTATTGTGTTTTGAAACAAAAATGTGATAGTTGTAAATTTTTCTTTGTTCTGCTTCCTGTGTTTCTTGTAAAGCTTTTTCCAATGTTTTGTTAGCATATTCTAAGAATAATGATTTAAAAACATTGATATAGAATTGGTTGAAAATGCCTTCATCAAAGACGTTTGTCCATCCCCTCCCAGGATGATCGTGAATGTGGCGGGTCAGCTCATCTGTCCTGTCAAAGTGCGGGTAAACTGGGCCCCAAGAATATTAGGTCCAGTGACTGCCTGTGATAGGTCCTGTCACAAGGTCATGTGTGATAGGAGTAGAATTGGGCCATTCGGCTCATCAAGGCTACTCCACCATTCATCATCTTTCCCTACTAACCCCATTCTCCTGCCTTTTCCCCCATAACCTCTGACACCTATACTAATCAAGAATCTATCTATCTGTCTTAAAAATATCCATTGACCTGGACTCCACAGCCCTCTGTGGCAAAGAATTCCACAGATTCACCATCCTCTAAATACATACATTTCTCTTTGTCTCCTTCCTAAAAGAACGTCCTTTAATTCTGAGGCTATGGCCTCTGGTCCTAGATTCTCCCACTAGTGGAGACATCTTCTCCACATCCACTCTATTCAAGCCTTTCACTATTCTGTGTTTCAATGAGGTCCCCCTCTCATTCTTCTAAACTCCAGCGAGTACAGGCTCATCATAGGTTAACCTACACATCCCTGGGATCATACTAGTAAACCTCCTCTGGACACTTTCCAGAGCCAGCACATCCTTCCACAGATAAGGTGCCCATATTGCTCTCAATATTCCAAATGCGACCTTACCAGCACTTTATAGATCCTCAGCATTACATCCCTGCTTTTGTATACAAGCCCCCTTGAAATAAATGCGAGCATTGGGCTTGCTTTCTGTACTACCGATTCGACTTGCGGATTAACTTTTTGGGAATCCTGCACCAGCATTTCCATTTGCACCTCCGATTTCTCCTAATTTAGAAAATGATCTGCGCCTTTATTCCTACTGCCAAAATGCATGACTCCACACTTTGCTTCACTATATTTCATCTGCCACTTCTCTGCCCACTCTCCCAAGTCATTCTGCAGAGTCCCTGCATTCTCTCTACTATCTGCCCTCCCACCTATTTTTGTATCATCCGCAAACTTGGCCACAAAGCGTTCAATCCCCTCGTCCAAATCATTAATATACAATGTGAAGAATGGTGGTCCCAAGAAGAGTAGCGCCCCCAGCACACGTTACTGGTTACAAACCAGAAAAAGCACCCTTTATTGCCATTCTTTGCCTCCTGCCATCCAGCCTACCTGCTATCCATGCTAGTATCTGCCTTTTGATACCATGGGCTTGCAGCCTCACGTATGGCACCGTATTAAAGGCTTTCTGAAAATCTAAATAAACAACATCTACTGACTCTCCTGTTTAAGAAGGAACTGCAGATGCTGGAACAATCGAAGGTAGACACAAATGCTGTTTCTCCAGCATTTTTGTCTTCCTACTGACTCTCCTCTTTACTTTTTCAAAGAATTCCGGCAAATTTGTCAAGCGAGACCTCCCATTCACAAAGCCATGCTGACATCAGCCTATTTTATCGTCAGTCTCATTCATTATAGTTTTATCATGTATCTGAAGACACTTCCGTTGTGTACTTTATAATGCTCTTACATCACTATTGATGTTTTCTGTGTTTTCCCCCGTAATTTTAGGAATCCAATTACAGTATTGAAGGTGATCTGTACTGTCCTGGATCTGGAAAGAAAGGGCACAAAAGATGAAATTGTTTCAAAAATTTTGAACTTCTTGATGAAACCCAAGGCATCTGGGAAGGTAGATGTTTTGAAATCTGAGTTGCTTTTGTGAAATAACAAAAAACTTGTTGTACAAATTACACTTGAATAACTGGATATTTTAACTGCAATATCTTAACTGTTTACGAAGGGCAGCAAGAATTTGCCTTGTAAATACTGCCTCATGTGTGTGATAGGGAAGAGGAACGGGATTCATTTATATTGGCGACGGTGGGGATTAATCAATAGCCAATCCGCATGGTTTTGTCAGGGTAATATTGATTGAGGCCAAATTCAGTTAAAAAACTTTGAACAAGTAACAAAATGTTTTAATTGGGGCATTGAATCTAAGTGGACTTTTAAGTCTTTGACAAAGTCCTAGATGGGAAATTGGTCCAAAAGAATTAAGAGCTCATGGGATTTAAAGCTGGTTTGCAAATTGGTTCTAAAATTGGCTTGATAATGGAGAGCAGCAGTTGACACCATAGGGTGTTTTAGGTTTGCTTCAAATTTCTGCCAAAAAATAATTTGTGTAATCAGAAGCAAAATCGCTTATGATCCAGACCAATAAGGTAGCTCAATAGAATCAAAAATGTTTAATATTAAAATGCACCAGTGTAAAATAATCTTAATCTCATGTCCTAAAAATGTACCATGGTAACAACAAATTGACAAAAATACTGCAAAACAAAAATGTTGGTTCTATTCAATACTGTCTTTATTTAGAATGAAAAATTGCATGTCTTAAACCTACTTTGCAGATCAATAAATTCGTTAACAGAATTAATTTGTACTTAACTATAATTGTAGTCATTACCAAAGCCTAAGAAAAGGCGTCAAAAGGGTGGAAAGAAAGAAAGCTCGGGGTCCAAGAAAAAGAAATCCAAGCCTTTAGAAGAGATTCTTACCGATGAATCTAGCAGTGAGGAAGAAAAGAAAGACGAAAAATTGTCACATGAAAGTGACGTGGAAGAAGCAGCTGAGGTTTGTAATTGTCATTCTTGAACGTATTGAGTTTTTTTTTGGAATTGACTGGATTTTTACATTTATATTGGTCAGCAATTGCAATGAGGGAGGACTTAATCAACATATTTTTAATTTTAGAAAAACCAGAGCATTTTTCGAAGACATGGACAACATTCATTGATTTATTATAAGGATAGTATGGTGCAACACAATTTTGGAGTTAAATCTAATTACGGGTTGGGTGATGGGTGGGGAGGGATGCGAGGCAGGTATATCATCGCCTTTTGTTTTTCTTTCTGTTTTTGTCTTTTTATTTCTCTACGTCTTTCTTATTTCTTTTACTTACTCTTTGGCTACACCAATTTGGTAGTCTAGGGGTTCTATACTTGCACATCCACTTTTTCTCTCTCTTGCTTTTTCTCTCCTTTTTCTCTTAACTTTAGCTAAAAATTAAAATTGAAGCTGTACAATAACTGTATGATGTCATATGCCGCTGGTTATATTTTTGTACACTGCTAATAAATTAAAAAAAAAAACATAATTTACATTTTATATTAACTCTACTCTTGACAAAGTAGACGTGGAGAGGATGCTTCTTTTTGTGGGGGATTCTAGATTTGGGGTTTACTCTTTAATATCATGTGCATGGTAATTGTTTCTGTCTGAGTCTTTGGAACTTTCTCAAAGGGCAGTGGGTGCTAAGCCTAGCTAGCGTTTCTTGGGGACTATGATCTGTCTTGGATGCTTTTGCAGAGGTGAGTTAGAAGCGGGCAAACAATTTGGAGATCTTATATGTGCAATTTTCACTATAGGGTATTCACTACATAATCTAGGATCTCGGTAATTCTGATAGGCCAGGTAAAAACTGATGGTGGGCTCGTTGCTGCAGTTGTTTACAATTACATTAGTTTCAACTACTTGCTATTTCTACCTGCCAGTTAAGATCCACATCATTCTGAATGGTCTCCAAACTTGAATGGTCTCCAGGTTTTGGTCTCCAAATTTGAGGAAGGACATTCTTGCTATTGAGGGAGTGCAGGGTAAGTTCACAAGGTTAATTCCCCGGATGGCAGGACGGACTGTCATACGCTGAGAGAATGGAGTGACTGGGCTTGTATACTCTGGAATTTACAAGGATGAGAGGAGATCTTATTGAAACATAGGATTATTAAGGTTTTGGCATGCTAGAGGCAGGAAACATGTTCCCAATGTTGTGGGAGTCCAGAACCAGGGGGCACAGTTTAAGAATAAGGGGTAAGCCATTTAGAACTGAGAAGAGGAAACTTTTTCACACAGAGAGTTATGAAAGTTAGTGGAAAGGAGACCTCTAAAATCCTAGAAGTAATTGGGCATATTCATCTTCATCAACTTAAACAATAGTTGAGGGTTAAGGATGACAATGTGGAAGATGCCTTTGCATAAATTCATATAAAGCATTGACTGCAGCAAATTAGATACTGCACAGTAATGACAAAAGAGAACTGCATGCTCTAATGCATGCACACATGTTTCTGCATTTTACACACATGCAGATGGAGCCTATCCATACGAAATAGAGCCTTACTGTATTTTCTGTGTTAAGCCACACTGCGGAAACTCCATCTGGCTCCTCCACCCATCCCCTCCCAATCCTGCCTCATTTACATGATGTTAATTTTTCTTCCAATGTACTGATTTAAAAGACTGTTAGATGGCACATGGATATCCAAGAAATGGAGGGATATGGATCACTTGCAGGCAGAGGAGATTAGTTTATCTTGGCATCATGTTTGGCACAGATAATATGGGCCAAAGCACCTGTTCCTATGCTTTACCATTCTATGTACTCTACGTGGTCTGTCATGTGAGACTTGGGAAACCGACTATTTTCAGTTAATGTAGTAGTCAAGGGTCATTGATAATCAGAATTTTTATGCAGTCTATAATTCAATATTCTATAATTTGAGCAGTGAGTGGCTACTTTTTAATCACAATAGGGTGGCACAGCGGTGGAGTTGCTGCCTTGCACTGCCAGAGACCTGGGTTCAACCCTGACCTCGGGTGCTGTGTATAGTGTTTATACATTCTCCCTGTGATCATGTGGGTTTTCTCCGGGTGCTCCAGTTTCTTCCCCCACTTCAAAGACCTACAGGTTTGTAGATTCTATAAATTGTCCCTAGTGTGTAGGATAGTGCTAGTTAGTGTACAGGGTAATCGCTGGTCGGAGTGATCTCTGGGCTGAAGGGTCTGCTTCCATGTTGTATCCAAGTCTAAAGTGAAGTCTAAAGGTAGAAGTCAATGGCTTCACACAGTTTTATCAGAAATTATTTTATAGTAACCCAAAAGCAAACTACAGAAATGCCACTAAATATTTTTGAGTTAATACCATGATTTTTTTTCAGCCACCGAAGAAAGTGACTAAAAAAGAAAAAGTTACAACAAAAGCCGTGTCTAAAGGCAAGAAGGGGCAAAATACCAAAGCAACAAATGTGAAAAAGGCTGACAGTAGCACCGCAAAGAAAACTGCAGCTCTTGCCAAGAAGGGTAAGTACTTGATTAACTACTTATGAGATTAACAAATAACTAATTAACAGATGAGGGAGGGTGAAAGTTTTGGCTGGGTGTTTGGAAAAATTCCTTTGGTTTGATTTACTCGTATGCTGTCCATTCTAATTATTTGGTTCAGATCTATAGTTTTGTAAATCTGCAAAATTCAGTGCACTTCATGATGAGCAGTGGACTAAGAACAGCCCAGGGAGAAATGGTTGAGATTTCAGATGGAAACCATGCATTAGGACTCAAGATTTTTGTTACTGTTGGAGATTTTTTTTTCAAATTTAAGTCGGAGAAAATGAAATGTTGATCTAGCTAAGAACATTGTTTATGGGAACAGTTACACAAACTTGAGAATGAATGCTGTTAAGATGAAATGGCTACTGATCTCATCAGTTGCCTTTTTAAAAACCACATACATTCGAGGTCTAAAGAAGGGTCTCGACCTGAAACGTCACCTTCTCTCCACAGATGCTGCCAGCTCCGCTGAGTTACTCCAGCATTTTGTGTCTATATACATTTGATGAATGTCATTTTAGAAGCCAATTATGCTGTAAATTTTTCATGTAACACATTTGGTAAGAAATATCACTATCTGCACAAAATTGTAATGCATGAGATTGTAAACCTTTCCACTATCCTAATAATGTAGAAAACACAATTTGAATCTACATTCTAGGAAAGATCTTCCACTGAGGTAAAAAGCTGAAATCAAATTCATGACCTATATTCCTCGGGAGACAACATTGGAATATGGATGTAATTCACTCCCGAGGTTGCAGGGAGTTCTTGGCTCTAACTTTTATATTTAAAGATGAGGTGACTTGCTGAAAAAGTTCTTGAAACTAATCTGAGCTTTTCTGTGCTTAGATATGCAGTAAGAACGGCAAATCTCGCTTTGCGATTGTAAAAGAGAAGAGGAAGTGCTTGCAGTCTCAGCTGGTGAATGTTGCAAAAGATTTTGGAATGAAGGAAGAAAATTATTGATATTTTAAATCATGTTTTGACACATTTGCTTAGTACCTAAATAACATCATTGTGACGAACAACGCATTTCTAATGCTGGTGTTCATTTTCTCACCCTGTAATCAAATTTTTCATGTGCAGTACGGTTTGTACGTCAATACAAGGGCGACCTGAGTGCAACCAATTCTGCTCATTAATCAGCCACAAGCTCCCCTGCACCGTGTCCTTCTGCTACTTCCCTCTCACCAAAGCCTTCTCAAAATATTTAATATCTTCAGTTTTGCCCAATAGGAAAATGGAAGCTGAGGTGGCCTATAGCGTGTGCATTTGAGCAATTTTATAATAGTATTGTGTTCAGTGACTTTTGTTTGAAACCTTGTATTTTACCTTGTTACTGTGTGTCAGAAAGTGAATCGGAAGACGGTTCAGATGATGAACCGCTGATTAAAAAACTAAAGAAACCACCTACAGATGAAGAAATAAAGAAAACAGTCATGAACTTGTTGGCTGATGCAAACTTGGAAGAAGTCACAATGAAACAAATTTGCAAAAAGGTGATTTTTTCCTTTATTGAATGTTCAGATTAGCATTAAAAGATTATAGAGTTCTCTAAAACTGTATGGTAACATTTAGAAAATCATGCTAGTAATGTCTTAGAAATTGAAATGAGAGGAAATTGGAGAGAATTGCAATGGGCAGGGCATTGGTACTGAGCAAATTGTTGGAGGTGCAGTGTTTCCAGGTCCTAGAGTGATAGTACAGCGTGGAAATAGGTCTATCGGCCCAACTTGCCCACAATGCTCCATCTACACTAGTTCATCCCAGTTTGGCAAATAAATAAATCAGGGAAGGTAGTGCATCCGTGGATAACAAGGGAAATTAGGGATAGTATCAAAACAAAAGATGAAGCGTACAAATTAGCCAGAAAAAGCAGCCTACCAGAGGACTAGGAGAAATTCAGAGTCCAGCAGAGGGCTTAATTAGGAAAGGGAAAATAGATTATGAAAGAAAACTGGCAGGGAACATAAAAACTGACTGCAAAAGCTTTTATAGATATGTGAAGAGAAAAAGATTAGTTAAAACAAATGTAGGTCCCTTGCAGTCAGAAACAGGTGAATTGATCATGGGGAACAAGGACATGGCAGATCAATTGAATAACTACTTTGGTTCTGTCTTCACTAAGGAAGATAAATAATCTGCCGGAAATAGCAGGGGGCCGGGGGTCAAATGAGATTGAGGAACTGAGTGAAATCCAGGTTAGCTGGGATGCTGTGTTAGGTAAATTGAATGGATTAAAGGCCGATAAATCCCCAGGGCCAGATAGGCTGCATCCCAGAGTACTTAAGGAAGTAGCCCCAGAAATAGTGGATGCATTAGTGGTAATTTTTCAAAACTCTTTAGATTCTGGAGTAGTTCCTGAGGATTGGAGGGTAGCTAATGTAACCCCACTTTTTAAAAAGGGAGAGAGAGAGAAAACGGGGAATTACAGACCAGTTAGTCTAACGTCGGTAGTGGGGAAACTGCTAGAATCAGTTGTTAAAGATGGGATAGCAGCACATTTGGAAAGTGGTGAAATCATTGGACAAAGTCAGCATTGATTTATGAAAGGTAAATCATGTCTGACGAATCTTATAGAATTTTTCGAGGCTGTAACTAGTAGAGTGGATAAGGGAGAACCGGTGGATGTGTTATATCTGGAGTTTCAGAAGGCTTTCGACAAGGTCCCACATAAGAGATTAGTATACAAACTTAAAGCACACGGTATTGGGGGTTCAGTATTGATGTGGATAGAGAACTGGCTGGCAGACAGGAAACAAAGAGTAGGAGTAAACGGGTCCTTTTCACAATGGCAGGCAGTGACTAGTGGGGTACTGCAAGGCTCAGTGCTGGGACCCCAGCTATTTACGATATATATTAATGATTTGGACGAGGGAATTGAATGCAACATCCCCAAGTTTGCGGATGACACAAAGCTGGGGGGCAGTGTTAGCTGTGAGGAGGATGCTAGGAGGCTGCAAGGTGACTTGGATAGGCTGGGTGAGTGGGCAAATGCATGGCAGATGCAGTATAATGTGGATAAATGTGAGGTTATTCACTTTGGTGGCAAAAACAGGAAAGTATATTATCTGAATGGTGGCCGATTAGGAGAGGGGGAGATGCAACGAGACCTGGGTGTCATGGTACACCAGTCATTAAAAGTAGGCATGCAGGTGCAGCAGGCAGTGAAGAAGGCGAATGGTATGTTAGCATTCATAGCAAAAGGATTTGAGTATAGGAGCAGGGAGGTTCTACTGCAGTTGTACAGGGTCTTTGTGAGACCACACCTGGAGTATTGCGTACAGTTTTGGTCTCCTAATCTGAAGAAAGACATTCTTGCCATAGAGGGAGTACAGAGAAGGTTCACCAGACTGATTCCTGGGATGTCAGGACTTTCATATGAAGAAAGACTGGATAGACTCGGTTTGTACTCGCTAGAATTTAGAAGATTGAGGGGGGGGGATCTTATAGAAACTTACAAAATTCTTAAGGGGTTGGACAGGCTAGATGCAGGAAGATTGTTCTCGATGTTGGGGAAGTCCAGAACAAGGGGTCACAGTTTAAGGATAAGAGGGAAATCTTTTAGGACCGAGACGAGGAAAACATTTTTCACACAGAGAGTGGTGAATCTCTGGAATTCTCTGCCACAGAAGGTCGTTGAGGCCAGTTCATTGGCTATATTTAAGAGGGAGTTAGATGTGGCTAAAGGGGTCAGGGGGTATGGAGAGAAGGCAGGTACAGGATACTGAGTTGGATGATCAGCCATGATCATATTGAATGGCGGTGCAGGCACAAAGGGCCGAATGGCCTAATCCTGCACCTATTTTCTATGTTTCTAGTCCCACCAGCTGCTCGCTTGGCCCACAAATTTCAGAAAGCCTTTAATAAGATGCCACACGCGAGGCTGTTAAGGAAGATGAGAGCCCACGGTATCAAAGGACAGATACTAGCATGGATAGCAGGTTGGCTGGATGGCAGAAGACAATGAGTGGCAATAAAGGGGGCTTTTTCTGGTTGGCTGCCAGTGACTAGCGGATTTCCGCAGGGGTCTGTGCTGGGGCCAATACTCTTCACGTTGTATATTAATGATTTGGACGAGGAGATTGAAGGCTTTGTGGTTTTGCGGATAATACAAAAATAAGTGAAAGGGTAGAGAGTGTAGAGAAAACAGAAGGATTTGGGCAGGTTGGTAGAGTGGGCAGAGATGTGGCTGATGGAATACAGTGTAGCAAAGTGTGGAGTCAAGTATTTTGGTAGTAGGAATAAAGGTGTAGACTCTTCTAAAGGGGGAGAGAATGCAGAAATCAGAGATGCAAATGACTTGGGAGTGCTGGTGCAGGATTCTCAAAAAGCTCATCTTTAAGTCGAATCGGTAATAAGGAAGGCAAACGCAATGCTAGCATTTATTTCAAGAGGGCTTGTATACATAAACAGGAATGTTACGCTGAGGCTCTATAAGGCGCTGTAAGGTCTCATTTGGAATATTGTGAGCAATTTCGGGGCACCAGGTCTGAGGAAGGATGTGCTGGCTCTGGAGAGGGTCCAGAAGAGGTTTACAAGAATGATCCCAGGAATGAGTAGTGTTTGTCGGCACTGGGCCTGTACTCATTGGAGTTTAGAAGAGAGGGGGACCTCATTGAAATGTACAGAATAGTGAAAGACCAGGGGTGTCAAACTCAATTTAGGTCACGGGCAAAATGTGTCTTCATGTGCGCCGGATCACACCATGCATACGCGAACGCAGTCCGATCTGGCACCACGGACAGCTGCAGCCCACTCTGGCGTCAGGGAAATCATCCCGCGGGTCGGATCGGACCCCATCGCAGGCTGCATCCGGCCCGCGAATTTGACACCCCAGGCTTCGACAGAATGGATGGGGAGAGGATGTTTCTACTAGTGGGACAGTAGCACTAGAGGTCACAGCTTCAGAATTAAAGGATGTTCTTTTAGGAAGGAGATGAGGAGAAATGTATTTAGTCAGAGGGTGGTGAATCTGTGGAACTCTTTGCCACGGAAATATCCACTGGAGAGGCAGTAAGTGGATATTTTTAAGGCAGAGATAGCTAGATTTTTGCTTAATACAGGTGTCAGAGGTTTTGGGGAAAAGGCAGGAGAACAGGGTTAGGAGAGAGAGAGAGAGAGATAGATCAGCCATGATTAAATGGCAGAGTAGACTTGATGGGCTGAGTGGCCTAATTCTACTATCACTTATGACAACACCCAAAACCTATCCTATCCATGCACTTATGCAGATGTCACGTAAACCTAATACTGTATTTAACCAGGAACTTGATTTTTTGCTCCATGGGTCACATGAGGCCGAACATTTAATTATATTTCCATTTTCAAACCATGACTCAAATTCGCACTGTGCTCTGATGCGGGGGTGGGAGAAATGGGTTAGTGCTGCTTCACTAAATTGTAAGTTCTGTGCAGTGATCGCCTTACACTTAACCAAGTGCACACTGAGAACATTGAATTGGAAATAAGATGAATAGCAGCGTCATATATCAATATAGTGATTTCCTGAAAAAAAGCATGGTTTAATAGCCTATGTTTCTAGTATTGTTCTTTATCATTAAATTAATTTCCTTTTATTTTTCAGGTGTTTGCTGTCTATCCGGAATATGACCTGTCTGACAAGAAAGATTTTGTCAAGAACACTGTGAAAGCGGTAGGTATTGATTACTCTTTCATCATTATTTATAAATCTCCCATTTAAAACTGGGTCTCAGGAAGTTCTAACAAACTATTTTTGTCCCATAACCCCTGACACAAAAGATGCACAGAAGAAAGTTAGGGGTTACATATTGTAGTCAGAAGATTTATACTGGTGTATGTAATTTTGGATAAGATGTAGCAATAGGAATGGGAATGCTCTACCATAATGGGGAGAATGTTTAGTTAATTTGCTCACATGGCCTGTATAAAATCAGATGCCTCAAAGCAGAAGTGATGGAATGCTTTTAATGCAGTTTGGAGCTCTCCATTAGTGTCAAATAATTGAGTAAGATTCACAAATATTAATATGGGGCTGAACGAAAGCCCATATAACTAAGCATCGCCCATACCACTCTTGGGTGACTAAATTTATGCTGTAACATTGTAATTTTTATTTTTCAGTTGATATCATGATAATGATCCCTATTCAAAGAAACCAGCAAAGTGATCAGATGGCACTGCTACCATATTCCATGTCGATTGAGAAATTGGATTGACACCAGCACAAATAAGAATGCATTTCTTTAAACGGAGATTGTTGTAAGCCATATTAAATGTCAATAACAATCGACCATCTTTCAAACTAGACTTGGCTTCTCTAGCTGTAGATCTGCCTTTTAAGACTTGAACTTTTATCTGTTAAATTTTCTAGTAGTGTACTAGTTTTTTTAACCTGTTTATGAAAATGTAAATTTAAATGAGTTGTGAATAAATTACCCAGTAACTTCATTATGGTTAAGCATGTCTTATTTCTCTCTAATTAGAGTTTAGTCAAATAAATTGGAAAAGTGGCTGGTTTTCCTAAGCTTAAACCTGGAACGTAGTTGCATGTACTGTTAAAACAATTTAATTATCTTGGACGTCGATTTGATCGTTCTGTATTTAAATGTTTTCAAAGCAAGACTATGATTTTAATTTTGTAAAAGGGGAATGTTTTTTAAAAAATTGGAGATGCAGAAGATGTACATCTGTAAACTTGAGTTCTTTGTAGAACTTGTTTTGACTATTACATGCCCGAGCTCAAAGTGAAATAAAAATGCAAAGAGACATTTCAGGCTTTTTTTTCCAATGCTTTATAAATAGGAGTATGACCATCTGACAAATCTTTCCAAATGGAAAGAAAAACATCCATCTTGCTGCAAACCCATTTAATCATTGTGTACCTATTCAGAGTTAAATTTAACTGATACAATGAGACAGTAGTCTTAGTATCCTGGATAATCAGTAAGTTGGTGCTTAAATTAGAATTAAACAAGTTCAGAAAGTAGAATTATTGTACTGGAAAAAAGCTTTGATTTGGTTAGCACTATGTAAACCAGAATTGTTTTACTTGGATATTACATTAGTACAGTAGATCATGCAAAAACCAACTTTGGATCAGGTTGGTGAATAAGTTTGCGAGGTATTTTCAAATTACAGGTGAGCTTTCAGTCTAGTAATTGACTGGTGTAATGAGAAAGGCTGAGAATGCAATACCTGAGATTTTTTTTAAATCACCCCAAAGGCAAACTGGTATTAATACTCCAGCTCAAATTAACACTCTTATCAATTCTCATTTCCATTTGTAAATAGTACAGACACAAAAGAGTCAATTCCTCCAAAATGAAACATTATTTACATCGATATGTACAAGCTTTAAAAATTTGAAGCGCTACAAAATCACTATAAATAAAATTAAAGATTCAGTTTTGGCAGTGATAAAGAATTATACTTGTCATTGCAGTATACTTTACAAGCAATAGATTAATAGCACTCAGGTTACATAGTAGTAAAAGGCAGTATTAGTTCGGTTTAACAAACCATCCACAATGGATTTTGAAAGTGACCAGATGAATTTTGGACTGAAAGAAAACTTGTGCCTTTCCTGTTTTAAATCTTGAATAAGGAGATGTTAGTTCAGTCTTTGCAGTAATGGAAATACTGCCTAGCACCATTTAAAAGAAAACAATAAATGGGTATCCATATCTGGAAGAAACACTGAGCGTTTTGCATACTGTATACTTGAATGAGCTAATTCTATCCCTGGTTATAAGTGCACGTTGTTTTGTTTGTCACTACAAACAACTAACTAATGGGTTTGATTTTAAAAAAAAATCTGCACCAGAAGGATGGAAATTGTATTTGGTGCAACAACAAAAAAAAAAACGCTTCCAGCAATACCTCTAAACTACTTGGTTACCCCTTGCAGCAACTTTAACATGTTCTGGAATCCAAAATTGGTCATTCAAAAATAAAGGAAATAGTTCAAAAACTACAGTCACAGGTGGCTTCAATTTAGCCATGCAACCTTATTAAAATTAAATGTGAAAACTCTTCAGTATTTGAAATGTTTTGCATTGCAGAGAATTGTGTTTCATGACTTGGTTAAAAGATTCTAAATAGTGGGATTATTGCCTTTATTTAAGTAAATTGTTGCTGAAAGCTTCACTCATTTTTGTACTCTGGTATTTAAACAAGTTTCAATCATTTTTCAATTGTACTTTAAGGTACAAAGACCTACCATTGTAGAATTTAGCAGCATTTTTTTTAAACGAGCAGTACCTTCCATATACAGCATTTTCATTTAGTCCTAAATACAAGACAAATACTTTACAATGCAGCAATTTTACTGGCTTCTCTGACTCCACTGAGGTATGCTCCCGTAACAGTTTGTGGAAAGTGCCGATTTGTTGCCTGTATTAAAATAAAAATATTTTAATCAATATTTTAAAATTTGTTTAGATTGCTAAACATTCAAATCAACAGTGGTCAAAAACAATCAGCAAATAAATCTTGCACTTAAAGGCAAGACAAGCCTTTTACCTGGAGCCAAGAAACTGCATTCACTAGAATCTTGAGCAAAAAGTGCTGCAGGAATTCAGCAGGTATGGAACATGTATGGAAGGAATAGATAGACAATGTTTCAGGTTGGGACTCTTCTTCAGACTGCTGGAGTATGGGGAAGAGGTAGTGGAGAGAACAAAACCTGGCAAGTGAAATGGATAGACAAAAGTGTTGAAGTAACTCACTGGGTCATGTAGCATCTCTGGAGAAAAGGGATCGGTGATGTTTCGGGTCAGGACTCTTCAGACTGAAGGTGGAGCAGTGTAGGTGAGACAAGACCAATGTAAGGGCAGGTTACAAATGGCAGGTCTTATTTCCTTTAGAAATTTTAAGTGTACTTTCTCCACATTTATTTTTTGTCCCTCTGAGTCTATATGCCTGTGATGTTGCTGAAAGCAAGATATTTAATTACACCTGTATCTCACTGTACTTGCGCATATGACAATAAACCAGGGCAGGTTACAAATTACCTCAGGAAGGATTCATTGTTGGTGAGGGAAGGTGTGATCTTAAGAGGGAAACAATGTGGAGAACTGTGAATCTAGTAAAACTACTCGGGTTGGAGGGGAGTAAAAGTGGAAGTTAAAATTAGATAATTCAGTGCTCATACCACTGGTTTGTAAACTACCCAAGCGAAATATGAGGTGCTGGTCCTCCAATTTATGTGTGGTCTCGCTGGCAATGGAGGTGGCCCAGGATAGAAAGGTCAGTGTGGGTAGACGCAAAAACCTGGATGAAGTAACTCAGCAGGTCAGACAGCATCTCTGAAGAAAAGGAATAGGTAACGTTTCAGGTTGAGACCCCTCTTCAGACTGAGGTCAGGGTGGGAATGGGAAAGGTAGTTGAATTTATTGACAACCGGGAGATCCCGTGGCCCTTGGCGGACCAAGCATAAGTGTTCAGCAAAATGGTTGCCAGGTCTACATTTGGTCTCATCGATGTACAGGAAGGAGCCCACATCGGATGCAGTGGATGAGGTTAGAGGATGTACATGTGAACCATTGTCTCACCTGAAAGGACTGTCGGTGTCCCTGAATGGAGTCGAGGGAGGAGATACAAGGATAGGTGTTGCATCTCCTATGGTTGCAGGGTACCTGGGGAGGCTGTGGTTTGGGTGGGAAGGGATGAGTGAACCAAGGAGTTGCAGAGGGAGCAGTCCCTGTGCATGGTGGAAATGGGAAGATATGATTAGTGGTGGGATTCCTTAGGAATTGACAGAAATGTCAGAGGATAATGTATTGGATGCAGAGACTGGTGGGGTGAAAGGTGAGGGGGGGGGGGGGAGAAAGGAGTGAGAGCAGAACTACGGGACACATGTATGAGGGCCTCATCTATGACAAGTGGAGAACCCACATTTCCTGAAGAATGAGGACACACTTCTTTCCCCCCTCTTTCCAACAAATTCCCACCTAATTTGCACCCATTTTTCCCTTTCCCCCTCCTGTCCCCTTTGGCAGAGAATTCAGCAGGTTTTTGAGGGTTCCTGTACCTATTTTTTTTTTCCCATTTATGATCTGAATTTTAATGTGAAGAGAATTTAATGACATGCTAAATGCATCGGTATACATTTACAGCTTTACACAATTTAAGGATATTTCACCCAATGAATCTAAAACACAGTAACTTAGTGGGGCATGCACTATTTCTGGACGACATGGATAAAAAATGTTTTGGATTGGGACCCTTCGTGGAATGTCACCTATCCATGTCCAGTCTGAAAAACAGTCCCAACCAGAAACGTCACCCACCCAGGTCTTGGCTAGTCCTCCAGAGAGGCTGGCCTGATGTGCTGAGTTACTTCAGCACTGTCTTTTTTTGTATATCTGAAGTTCCTTGTGTCTACACCAATGAATCCTGGTAGCTAGAGTTTAAGGCGTTACATTTCAGTTTTGCATATCTTTAAAATAAATGATTTATTGTGGTATATTGCTCAAAATGCTGGGATTTAGATAATGCTGATAAGAAAACTGTTACACAAACTAGAATGCTAGACCAAATACTACAGTTAAGTGAATTTAGATTTCATTTGCTTGATATATAGAATTGATACTATATTCATTACATCTGAATTATTATGATAATACAATTTGCAAGTTTAAATAATATTATTTGAAAAAGCTATTTTGGAACAAAATTAAATCAAATTCAAATTAAATCATTGCTTAATGGTTCAACTATACTTTAAGATTGCAGGAATGATTTGTTTACTGATCTGAAGAAGAGTCTCGACCCGAAACGTCACCTAAACATTCCTTTTCTCCATAAGATGCTGCCTCACCCGCTGAGTTTCTCCAGCATTTTTTGTCTACATTTGTTTGCTGAAGACTTAACAACACTGCTACAGTTCAAGGGCGATTTTATGTGCTATGATGGGAGTATAGTAACATGGTTGATTGATTATAGACTAAATACATGAATGGTAGTATGTACATCTCAATCTTTATATGCCCAGAAAATGAAAGATAGCGCTTTTCATGGCCTGATTTTAATTGTTAACCTAATTGTCTGGTTAACACAAGTGAAAGGTTTTGTACGCTGAATCCAACTAATTTGATTTTATAGTTGATAGCAAGTTAAAATTATTTTGAATGCAGCAATTACGTGGGAGAGCATTTTAAGTAACTATAACAAAACTGGTAGCTGATTTCCATTTTTTTTGGGTATTAACTTTTTAATGTCCACAGGCAACCAAATTGGTATTTCTTAAGCACACGGAGTTTGTCTATCTTGATGATAAATGTGGGTTATCCACTTTGGTGGCAAGAACAGGAAAGTAGACTATTATCTGAATGGTGGCCGATTAGGAAAAGGGAGATGCAACAAGACCTGGGTGTCATGGTACACCAGTCATTGAAAGTAGGCATGCTGGTGCAGCAGGCAGTGAAGAAAGCAAATGGTATGTTAGCAAGTTATTCATAGCAAGGATTTGAGTATAGGAGCAGGGAGGTTCTACTGCAGTTGTACAGGGCCTTGGTGAGACCACACCTGGAGTATTGTGTACAGTTTTGGTCTCCTAATCTGAGGAAATACATTCTTGCCATGGAGGGAGTACAGAGAAGGTTCACCAGACTGATTCCTGGGATGTCAGGACTTTCATATGAAGAAAGACTGGATAGACTCGGTTTGTACTCGCTAGAATTTCGAAGATTGAGGGGGGAAATCTTATAGAAACTTACAAAATTCTTAAGGGGTTGGACAGGCTAGATGCAGGAAAATTGTTCCCGATGTTGGGGAAGTCCAGAACAAGGGGTCACAGTTTAAGGATAAGGGGGAAGTCTTTTAGGACCGAGATGAGAAAAACATTTTTCACACAGAATAGTGGTGAATCGGTGGAATTCTCTGCCACAGAAGGTAGTCGAGGCCAGTTCATTGGCTATATTTAAGAGGGAGTTAGATGTGGCCCTTGTGACTAAAGGGATCAGGGGGTATGGAGAGAAGGCAGGTACAGGATACTGAGTTGGATGATCAGCCATGATCATATTGAATGGCGGTAAAGGCTCGAAGGGCCGAATGGCCTACTCCTGCACCTATTTTCTATAATAAAGCACAAGGAAGCATAAAAATGGGCAAACTGATTTATTTAATAACTTCCATGAATGACTTTAGGCATTTCAACTGGAAATGTGCAAAATACATTGAAAGAAACAAAGCCGCAATCCTGTGCTTAAACTACTTACCTCGCCTGCGAAAAAAACTTTTCCTTGTATATCTTCAGCAATTATATCATAGGCTTCACCACTTCCCCCTGCCTTTATAAAGCTGTAAGCCATCTGTGTCCAAGGGTCCTTGTTCCACTGTGTGACAAAGTATCTAACCGGATCTGGAACCTCCTGTGAGGCAGGTTAAAAAGTACAATTAATATTTGGACATTCTGATATAAAGTAGCCAGCCATTGGGCCCATGTAGGCTCCCCTGGGAACAATTGGAGTTGTTCTCTGTACATAGTTCCTTGTACATATGCCCATTCACTTCCCTTTGATTTAGTTTACCATTAACCTGCAAGGGATCACTTAGGTTAGCCAATCAACCTACTAGGCATACAAAGTCATACAGCACGGAAACAGGCCCCTTCGGCCCAACTTGCCCACACCAACATGTCCCATCTACACTAATCACACCTGCCTGTATTTGGCCCATATCCCTCCAAACCTATCCTATCCATGTACCTGTCCAATTGTTTTTTACACATTGCAATGGTCCCTGCCTTGATTACCTCTGGCAGCTTGTTTCATAAACCCACCACCCTTTGTGTGAAAATGTTACCCCGCAGATTCCTATTAAATCTTTTCACCTTAAACCTAAGTCCTCTGGTTCATCTATCCAATCTATTCCTCTCATGATTTTGTTCACCACTTTAAGATCACCAATCATCCTACACTCCAAGGAATAGAGTCCCAGCCAGCTCAACCTCACCCTATAGCACAATAGGTGCAGTAGGCCATTCGACCCTTCGAGCCAGCACCGCCATTCAATGTGATCATGGCTGATCATCCCCATCAGTACCCCGTTCCTGCCTTCTCCCCATATCCCCTGACTCCGCTATCTTTAAGTGCCCTATCTAGCTCTCTTTTGAAAGTATCCAGAGAACCGGCCTCCACTGCCCTGCGAGGCAGAGAATTCCACAGACTCACAACTGTGTGAAAAAGTGTTTCCTCATCTCTGTTGTAAATGGCTTACCCCTTATTCTTAAACCGAGGCCCCTGGTTCTGGACTCCCCCAACATCGGGAACGTGTTTCCTGCCTCTAGCGTGCCCAAACCTTTAATAATCTTATATGTTTCAATAAGATCCCCTCTCATCCTTCTGAATTTCAGAATATACAAGCCTTGCTGCTCCATCTCTCAACATATGACAGTCCTGCCATACCTCAAGAGCAAGAATGTCCTTCCTCACATTAGGGGACCAAAACTGCATACAATACTCCAGTAGTGGTCTCACTAGGGCCCTGTATAAGTGCAGGACCTCTTTGCTCCTATACTCAACTCCTCTTGTTATGAAGGCCAACATGCCATTCGCTTTCCTGTTTTCGCTACCAAAGTGGATAACCTCACATTTATCCACATTAAACTGCATCTGCCATGCATCTGCCCACTCATCCAACCTGTCCAAGTCACCCTGCATTCTCATAGCATCCCCCTCACAGTTCACACCCAGCTTTGTGTCATCTGCAAATTTGCTAATGTTACTTTGAATCCCTTCATCTAAATCATTGATGTATATTGTAAATGGCTGAGGTCCCAGCAACGAGCCTTGCAATACCCTACTAGTCACTGCCTGCCATTCTGAAAGGGACCTGTTAATCCTTAATGTTTAAGAAGGAACTGCAGATACTGGAAAATTGAAGGTAGACAAAAATGCTGGAGAAACGCAACGGGTGAGGCAGAATCTATGGAGCAAAGGAAATAGGTGACGTTTCGGGTCGAAACCCTTCTTCAGTCTGAAGAAGGATTTCTACCCGAAACGTTGCCTATTTCCTTTCCTCCATGGATGCTGCCTCACCCGCTGAGTTTCTCCAGCATTTTTGTCTACCGTTAATTCCTACTCTTTGTTTCCTGTCTGCCAACCAATTTTCTATCCATGTCAGCACTCTACCCCTACTACCATGTGTCCTAATTTTGCCCACTAATCTCCTATGTTGGACCTTATCAAATGCTTTCTGAAAGTCCAGGTACACTACATCCACTGGCTCTCCCATGTCCATTTTCCTAGTTACATCTTGAAAAAATTCCAGAGGATTAGTCATGCATGATTTCCCCTTCGTAAATCCATTCGGACCGATCTTGCTACTGCTATCCAAATGTGCTGCTATTTCATCTTTTATGATTGACTCCAGCATCTTCCCCACCACCGATGTCAGGCTAACTGGTCTATAATTCAGTTTTCTCTCTTCCGCCTTTCTTAAAAATGTCAGACCCTCGGGAGGGGTCCTGCAACATCCTCGTAAATCTTCTCTGCTTCTCTTTTGAATATGGAAGAAAATGGTAGACTCATGGTCTGGATCTAACCTATTCTCCCTATCCCTGGCACTAAGCAACAGAAACCAACTCCTCTACCACCAATTCATTATGCATTGAACTGTCAACAAAAAAATCAGAAAGGAGCCACCCATGAAACGCAACATTTGTTGTTCATGTTGGAATGCAAATGAGAGTTGAATTTCAAAAGGAACGTTAACCTAATTTTAAATACTTTTGTGGACCAAATTCTGACAGACCACTTCCATATTTTGGACGGATAGTAGTAGGATTGGTATAATTAAATATGCAGCACCTAGAATTTCAGCACAACACCTGAGCACTCCCCCAACATTTAATTTATACTATATTACCCAATAAACTCCAAAATAATTTGTGTTTTTAATGTGGGACATTTTAATTAGATTTTGATGTAAAGAGGGGTCTTGGGGGGGCCTGAAAATAGCAACACAAGGGGATAGAGTGGAAAAGAAGGCATGCTTGCCTTCATTGTTTGGGGCATTGAGTATGAGAGTAAGGAAGTCAGGTTACTGCTTTATAGGGCCTTGGTTAGGTTGCACTTGGGTGCAGTTCTGGTCGTCCCATTACAATGGAGGATGTTGAGGATACAGAAGGGGTTTAACAGAATGCTGCCTGGATTAGTGTACAGTAGGTATGAGAGATTGGATAAACGTGGACTGTTCTCTTAATATTTCTTAGAGTTACCTCAGTCCCTCGGAGAAGAAAATTCCAGAGATTTTGCACTCACACTGAAGAAATTTTTTCTTTTTGGCCCTACCTCCTATTCCATATAACCATATAACAATTACAGCACGGAAACAGGCCATCTTGACCCTTCTAGTCCGTGCCGAACACGTATTCTCCCCTAGTCCCATATACCTGCGCTCAGACCATAACCCTCCATTCCTTTCTCATCCATATAACTATCCAAACTATTCAGACTATGATTTCTTCATGCTTGCTACATCTCACTTTTGACTCTAACATTTCAATGAGATCATCTTTCATTCTTCCAAAGGCTAAAGAAGAGCAATAGCCAACTCAATTTCTCCTCACAGCAAGACTCAAAGAGTGTCATATGCTTGAGGAACAGGACAATTAGTATTTGTTGCAGCTTTACAGCCCCATATGATAAATCTGTAATCAGTCTATCATCTGTGATCCGTCTAACATCTGTGGTTGGAAAGTTACTAGAGAGTATTCTAAAGGATAAAATATACATGCATTGAGATGGTCAGAAGCTGATTTGGGGTAGTCAGAGTGATTTATACATGGGAAATCATGTCTCACAAATCTTATTGAGTTTTTTGAAGATGTGACCGAATAGCTTGATACAGTAGAGCTGTAGACCTATATATGGTCTACAAGGCATTTGACATGATTCTGCAAAGTTAGATCACATGGACACCTAGCTGACTGGATATAAAATCAGCTTCAATGAAGGGTGCAGAAGGTGATGGTGGATGGTTGCTTTTTGGATTGGAGGTTTGTGACTCATGGTGTGCCTCAGAGTTCGGCACCGAGTCCATTGCTGTTTGTCATCCATATCAATGATTTGGATGAGAACGTACAAGGCATGTTTAGTAAATTTGTAGCTGACACTTAAGTGGGTGGTATTGTAATCAGCAAAAAATGTCAAAAATTGCAGCAGGATTGTGATCGGTTGGCCATGTAGCATGGTTGATGGAACTTAATACAAATAAGGGCAATGTGTTGCATTTTGGGAAATCTAACCAGGGCGGTACCTGCACAGAGAACAGCAGGGCTGTGGGGAGCATTGTACAGCAGAGAGATCTAGTAGTGCAGGTATATAGTTCCTTGAAAGTGGAGTCACAAGTAGATATAGGGTGGTCAAGAATTAGCCACATTAGCCTTCATCACTCAGGGTATTGAGTATAGTTGGGAGGTTATGTTACAGTTGTTCAAGACATTGGTGAGGCCACATTTAGGTTATTGTGTTCAGTTTTAGTCACCATGTTATAGGAAAGATGTTGTTAAGCTGAAACGGGTGCAGCAAAGATTTACAAGGATGTTGCCAGGACTCGAGGGCCTGAGCTGTAGAAAGAGGTTGAGCAGGCCAGGACTTTCCTTGGAGCGCAGGCGAATAAGGGGTGATCCCATTAGAGGTGTACAAGATCAGGAGAGGAATAGATTGGGTAAATGCACAGAGTGTTTTACCCAGAGTAGGGGAATCAAGAACCAGAGGACCGGGGTTAAAGGGGGGGGGGGGGGGGGGGGGGGGGGGGGGGAGATTTAATAGGACTGAGTTCTATTACAGTCAACTCCTGAATTCAACTGTGGGAACAGATCTACCGGCTCCAGCTGGGTGGGAGCTCCAGAGCCCTGGCCACAGCTGCAACTTCCACCCCGCTGATCGGCCGCGGATGTTGGCTATGGGAATGGATCCGCTGGTTCCGGCAGGGTCAGAGTTCCAGAGCCCTGGCCACAAGCTGCAAATTCGGCCCGTTGATCGGCACAGAAGTCCCGATGAGGTTGAAATTGCCCGCCTCACCCAGCCTCGTCAGGATTTGTCAGGATTAAAGGAGGGGCCGGACCACCAGTTTCCAGAAAATCAGTGGTGAACCTATACTCCTGGTGTGATACATCAAAGCCTGACATATTTGCGGGACATTTTTATTAATATACTCAAATTCTCTGGCTTTAAAGACCAATAAGCCATAAGCCATTTAGTCACCTAACTGCCTATTGCACCTGCATGTTAACATCAATGACACATGGCAGGACACCTTGACCTCTTGGAATCACATTTCTCCGTCTCTCACTTTTCCTTCCTTGGGAATGAATAACCTCACATTTTACCATACTTTACTCTGAGTGCCACGTTGCTGCCGACTCACTCGTTTCATCTTTATCCATTTGAAGCCCCTTTGCATCCTCCTCACTACATACAAAACTAAGTATGAATGTATCATTGACAAATTTGGAAATAATACATTTTGACCATTCAACCACACCACTGTTATTGATTGTGAATGGTTACGGCCCCAGCACCGATCCTTACGTAATTGCAAGTCACATCCCACAACTCCGGGGGGGGGGGGGGGGGGGGGGGGGACTCAACATTTTCCACAGTTTGTTCTCTATCTGTTAACTAATTATTAACTGTCAGTCATCATCTCTGCCTCGATTGTACACAAAATTTAGCATATCCTAACAATATGGAAGGCTCTCAGCAGCGATCCTCAAGTGCTCATATCCATCAAATACTACTACTCCCCTCTGGGGGAAAAGTGCAACATCCTCAAAAACTGCAGGAAGACATTGGCCTGCTGATCTCTCTATAGTGCAAGCAGGCTTTGTGCAGCAGAAGAAGCAGACAATGCCCCACACAAAGGGCAACATGGTGCCACAGCGGTAGAGTTGCTTCCTGACAGTGCCAGAGATCGGGTTCCATTCTGACTACGAGTTGTTTGTACGTTCTCCCCGTGACCGCGTGGGGTTTCCCCAGTTGCTCCCGTTTCCTCCCACACTCCAAAGGTGTACAGATTAGTCGATTAATTGGCTTCGGTAAAATTGCAAATATGTCCCTAGTGTGTAGTGTGTGCTAGTGTAACAGGAATAGTTGGTCGGCGCGGGCTCAGTGGGCCGAAGGGCCTGTTTCCGCCCTGTATCTCTAAACTAAACTTGTTGAGCACACCCACCCAACCTGTGCCAGAAACTGCAGAGTCAATGTCACTCGGAAACAACCAAAATGAAAATAGAAGCAAAATATCTTTGACTCATGTTTCGATTAGAGATACAGCGCGGAAACAGGCACTTCAGCCAACCGAGTCCGCACCGACCAGTGAAACACTAGGGACAATTTGCAGTCATACCAAACCAATTAACCTACTAACCTGTATGTCTTTGGAGTGTGGGAGGAAACCGAAGATCTCAGAGAAAACCCACGCGGTCTCTGTACAAACTCCGTACAGACAGCACCCGTAGTCGGGATTGAACCTGGTGCTGCAAGCGCTGTAAGGCAGCAACTCTACTGCTGTGGCTGCCCTAAAAGTTTTAAAAAGCACTAACTGCAGTGAAAAAATAATCCAAATGTAATATGTTTAACCCAAAGCATATAATATAAATGTTGTAATATTGCCTTTCTGTCATTCTAGCGAGCTGAGCACCTTTGTTATTGTGATAATCATTTAATGAATGTACCAGGTTTTGGGGGGAGAATTGGATGGTGGTGGTGAAGATGTCAGAATACTGTAATGAGAAGACAAGTAGGGAATTGCCTAGCCTGCTTTATGCATTACACCAGGCGTCGGCAACCTACAGCCCCCGGGCCGAATGCGGCCCGTAACACGAAATCATCCGGTCTGCAGGCGTATTTTTTTCTCCATAATCATCCGGCCCGCCGGGCGCCCCAAGCAGCGGCCAAGCTCTGGCTGTACCGCATCCTGCGCAAAGCCGCGCACCTTCTGTGAACACGTTTAAGAAAGAACTGCAGATGCTGGAAAAATCGAAGGTAGACAAAAATGCCGGAGAAACTCTGGGGGTGAAACATGCAAGGATTGCACGAGGCTGCCTCACCCCCTGAGTTTCTCCAGAAATGTATCTACCTTCTGGGAACACGTGATTTGAAATGATGATGAAATGAAATGAAATGCCTGCCATCCGGGGCGGGATCCAATTGTGCACATGACAGATGTGGTCCCGCCATCCGTTCACAGACATGCTTCCCGGCCCCTATGCAGAACAAGGTTGCCGACCCCAAGCGTTAACAATTGACCCTGAAATAATCAATATTGTTCATTGGTATGTTCTAGGGAATGTTTCTGTCCTCGCGTTTTTTTTAAAACAAAGGGTTTGAAATGTGCATTCCTCACCTGTTCCTTAAAAAGTTCTTTGAGGACCTTCATACATAGTTCAATCACTTGTTGCTCTTGCATATCCCGTATTACAGCCACTGCATCTCCACTAATCACAGACATCAGGACACAATGATTGCCCTGAAAACATTTCATAGAAATAAATACAGTAAATAATTCACAGTATGCTAACAAAGGGAAACTTCAAAAGAATGGATTCTTGAGGAACAGAAGAATTCAGACAGCACTGAAAATGTATTCAATTTTTACAGCCTCATTTACAGTGTGCCTTCTTATGAACCCTACAGAACCAAGTATAAATGTATGAATGCATTTAAGTATTTTCAGGCCTGAAAGAGTTAAAAGCAAGGGAAGTTCCTCTGCTGAATTTATAGAAACAATTTTTTTGAATGGATACAAAACAATGAGGGGGTACCTCAACATGTTTTTGCATCTAGTGTAAATACAAGTGCTTGAAGACCACGCTTCTCTAAATGCTTGTTGAGTAACGATGCTGATCCACATCAAATGCCTTGACTTGTGGTTTGCACTGTCCAGAAATCAAGGTAGAATCTCTCTACCATGTGCTATTCAGGCAGCAATATCCCACAACTGGAAATATAGAAGGCTTTACCTGCTAGAATATAGAAGGGACAGTGACCCGTGAAATAAGTTACCTGGAGAACTTGGAGAATGTTTCCAGCTCCAACGTTGACAATCGGTAGGAAGAGGTTAGAGTGAAATGTAAACAGTCACGTCTTCAGTGCCCCATTGATTGATGCAGCACAGAAAGGGCCTTCTGCCTAAATCTGGGCCAACTATCATTATACTAAACCTCTTAGTTCATTTTATTCTTCTCACATTCCTACCAAAAATCCTCTAGCAAGCAAGATAGTGCACTACTGCTAAAACCAATTGGCGCAACGGAGCGGAACGTCAGCCTTTTCGTCGGCCATTTCAGTAAACCCGACCCAACCCGACTTTGTATGTCCGTCTCGCAGTGTAATCAGCGTTGCGGGGGAACAGTTTGTGTGTGTGATATAGTGTTAGATTAATGATCCATAATTCTGTTACTTTTTGTTAACGATTAATATGTTAATAAATTATAATTCGGTTAATTTTCTTTTTTAATGTTTCGGATTCAAAGCCCCGGGATTGGGATTGGACTGTGCAAGGTTGGAGGGGGCACCAAGGGCAAAGAGGCTGTGCCCACACGGCAGTATAAAAGGGGGGACCTTCCCAATCCACGCATCCCTCTTTCTGTCTCCGCTGTGCCTTTTCAAAATTGGTTGTTTATTTTTTCCACAAAAAGAGCAGACCGGTCCGGAGTTAGGGAGCCGGGCAGCGAGCGTGATGGAGGAAGAAACGGAAGGGCCGTCCGTTCTCATCTTCGGATCACATGCCCGCCCTCTTCCCCCCCTCCCGTCAGTGAGTCTCTTTAACGGAGCAGAGAGGCAGAGAGCAAATGAGGAGAAGATTTTTACCAAAGATCTTTGATTTTTACGAGGATGTTTCCATAAACGACTTCCGTGTTCGTACTAGTATGTTTGCTCAGCTATGGCGAAAAAAGATGGCGGAGACGGAAGCCGGTAAAGGAAATGGGGCCGAAGGTTACCCATGAACCTGCCCATGACCGTACTACGTCTTTTTTGTCGAGGGCACTATCTTGCTTGCTATAGGATCTTTGATTCCTACCAAGATCCCCACTGATCCACATAGATGGGGCAATTTATAGTGGTCAATTAACCATTAGACCACATGATTTTGGGAAACCAGAGCACCTGGAGGAAACTAACATAGTCACACAGAACAATGTGCAAACTCCGCACCAAAGGTCAGGAATCCAACTTTAGCTCCTGGATCTGTGAGGCAGCAGCTTTACCTGCTATGCCAATATTGGTGCTGAAAATTCTGTTATAAATATGTTAATCACTTAGTGGTAAAAATCAAGGGTAGATTTGGCAATCAATTATATCATACAGCAATCGAATCACATAATAATAGCATTAATGGTTATATTTTGTTATTACTGTCACAATTATTAATTTTCATACTTGACAATAATGAAAAAAAGGTACATCATCCTTCCATATGCCAAAATGAGTATAAACAATAATACCTGTGCACACAAGCTGTTTCACTTTCATTGCCAATTCATAATTCATGCATTAGATGAAAACCACTATCAATTCAGTCCACTGACAATATTATGATGCTACGCAATCAATATTATAATTTCTACAATATTACCTTTCCCACTAATTACGTGTGATAGGCCTTCACATTTGCTTAAAAATTAGGAAAGGTTTTTCATCCAAAAGGTTACAACTTATGCTTAGTTGTGGTGGTCAGTGTGGTGGTCGGTGGGGCCGCTGCAAGTCGGCTGTCCTGCCTGCAGTGTGTACGTTATTTCAACTATTTTTTTTTTTTTTTTGTGTGTCCAAATGTTTGTTTTAGTGTCTCTCGGAG
Organism: Leucoraja erinaceus; assembly: GCF_028641065.1. NCBI lineage: Eukaryota > Metazoa > Chordata > Chondrichthyes > Rajiformes > Rajidae > Leucoraja > Leucoraja erinaceus. The sequence continues at coordinate 33,315,710 of NC_073378.1, read as the reverse complement.
TGTCTTGTGTACGAGGTGGTGGGGGGGGGGTTAGGGGGGAACCGATTTCAGTCATCTCCTCGACGGAGGCGACTTTTTCCAAGCCTAACAGCTTGGATTGGAGCGGCCTTTACCGGAGTCGGAACTAGAGCTACAGCGTGGACATTTTCCATCGCGGAGTGGGCGAACCCTTGCCAGGGGTTGCCAGAAAGGAGTGCTCCAATCGCTGGCCTGGTGACTTTGGCACCATGTGGCCGTGGTCTGCGGAGCTTCTAGCCGCGGGATTGGCATGGACTTACCATCCTGGGATCCCTTGCTGGGGATCGCCGGAGAAGAGGTCCGACCGCCGGCCTGCGGCCTATAACATCCTGAAGCCGCGGTCTCTGTTAAGAAAATGCCAATTCGGGGAGTGTGTTCCCGACATCGGAATTTGGATCATCCTGATGAGAGGACCTGTAGATCAGGCCGTCCGTAGCGGTGACTATGGAGGGTTCATGGCCCCAATAACGGGTGAACAAAGGAGGAGGACTGGCTGAACTTTGTGCCTTCCACCACAGTGAAGAATGCTGTGGTGAATATTTGTGTTAAATCTTATTGTGTATCGCTGCTGGCAAATTCATTTCACTGCACCTTTGAGTGCATGTTAAGAATAAAATTGACTTTGACTTTGTTTTCCTTTCCTTATTATTTGCATTATTAATGCTGTGTTTTCATTTCTATTTTGTTATATTAGTTGAAGCGATTAGTCAACACAGTTCATAATTAAAAGCAAGACTCATTCACTCACTTGTGGATCCATATCATAGAATACACCAAATAGCCCACGTTTGTCAGGACTGGGAGGAATATGACCGAAGAAGTCTGATCCCTGAATTTTATTCTCCCAGAATTTATATGGGAACTGTAAGGCGATCTGAAGGGTTAAAAGTGCATGCGTTTAGAGGATTCAATATTTGCATATTGATATTAACTAATATTTAGCAAGAGTGACAATTTAACTTTCAACAAAACAATCATGGGTCATATCATAAATGTATTTAGAACAAAATGGAAATTGAAAACTTTTAAAAATATACAAATCTCAATGCTTTAACTCAATGGCTGAATTGGAATTTGGAACAGAGAGAATAATTACTAAAACATCTCAATGCGTTCTTTGTGATGCTCTCTGCCATATAATAATTCATTTGCACACTGCAGCCTTTTCACTATTAACATTGATCTTCACATTCTTTAAGCCATTTGTCAGTCCAGTCACGCAACGGTTACTTACAATCAATGTTAACCTTGTTTACCACGCTACATACAATTACTTCCATGCGTCTCGTCATGCGTCCCCATTTTGCCTATTTTATATATTTCCTATTTCTCAACTTTTCTTCACTGCAAACTCAATTATGTCTGCACCATGTTTCCTCTATCATTACATACAGGTTCCCATTGCTGAAAGCAAGCTGTAGCCCTCTCCAAAGTTATAGTCATAATGAATAACCTCAAGCAGGGCGGTACAAGAGTTACTACGCCCACGTTACATTTATGGTTGGATGCAGTTACCGTTCAAGCATGACTTAGAAGCCCTTAAAATATTCAACACTAGGAATTGTGCAATTAGGTTTCTCCAGTTTCACAGAAAAATAATATTGACATTCAAACAGCTCAACTGACAACTTAAGAGCATAAGCCTACCCTCTTGTACCTTTGTCTACAGTCAAACAAGTTGGTAAAACAGCAGTGATCCAAAATGAACAGATGTTCATTGCAGAATGTAATGCGTGTCTTGTAACGTCTTCTCTAACCTCATATTAGGTCAAGGCCTTCTAAATCATAACTCATCATTGCAATCACAAACGCAGGGAAACAAGCTTGCAATTGTTTCAAGTTCACACTGTTTTTTGGAATATTTGACAAGTTGAATTTGATGAAACAGTAAGTTGAAGTAACTGAGAATACTCAACTTTGTTAGTACTTAATTGTTAGTATTTTTTTCCATTTCTTTTTCTGCACAGACTATACCAGATTTAATAACATTATATTTACCTTTTCAATTACCCCTTGGCCTAGACTGTTGATGGCTTTAATTTTTCTTTCAGACAGATGTGGATAAAATTGAATAGTGTTTTTCTGAAGTAATGTTAAAGGAACAGTAACCAGAACCTGCAAGAGACCATCGAACAATGATCAATAAATTGCTTGGAACATAGTATGCCATTTGGACATTTAAGTCTGATATTCATATTCTCGCAGTTTCAAAGATCCACCATGCTTTTTCCTTGCATCTGCACAACTCACACATTGGGTCTGAAGATGTCTGTTCTGAGAAAAAAATCTCAAAAACACTTCTCAAAAGTTAAATCGTGCACATGATGAAACTCAAAAGGCAGATCGATCTGACCGGGGTTCTTTTCTTACATGCAGAATGATCTGAGAGAGCAGACCACAGTTGATACTTCCGCATCTGGGACACCAAATAAGAGGGTAACTAATTTGCTACAATCACACATCAATTTAGTCGGGTAATTTAGGAGAAGCATTTACGTCAGAACCTGGCGAGAATTTTAAAGTCAAGGTGCTTAGAAAAGTATTGAGTGGCAGGATGCCAAAACACACCTTGACATTCTAAATCGGCACCATTACACTACACAGTGCCACTCCACTGATTCCTTCCCAAGGATACAAGTTAGGATGATTACATTGCTTGCCTCTAACTTGTGCAATAATAAAATGGACAACTGGAATTTTATAACAGATTTGTTTCCTCTCTTTTCACTCATTGGCAAATTTCTTGCCTCCAGCAGCATTTATTAACTTTCCCGTTTAGTTAATGCACACATTGAACCTAATTGTAAAACAAACTGAGAAGTTTACCTTCTGTGTCATCCATAACGTTCCATTAGCTGTTCCTATACAAATGTCATCACCTGAGTAGTTTATGGACACAACCTGCAAAGATGAAAACATTAAGAAACTTTTATAAGCAACTTACAATCTTCATTTACATCCATCCACTTGAAATGAAAGATATTTTACATGAACTTTGATCTTGATGTTTTAAAGGAAAAACGAAAAAACATATGAATAAAAGTAAAAATACATTAATTTAATGTGCTGCACCATCTACCACTAAATTTAGAAAAAGCTGCTTTTTTCAATACAGGTGCACAACCTTTTATCCGGTGTTCCAGAAACCGAAAAGCTCCGAAAACCGGCCATTTTTTCCAGATGTCGTCTGCGCACCAAAGCTCGCGTTTGGCGCCAAACCTGACCCAAAACGACCCACGGTCAACCCAGGTCTGTACTACTGTAGCGGCTGCCTCCTCCCTGGAGACCGGGAGACGCTTAAACATCTGTAAATCATTGCTTAAATGTTAGTCAGTTAGTTTGGAGGGCTTTTATGTGAAGGGGGGTGAAGGGGTAAACTTTAATTCTTAGTCCCATACCTGGTCGGAGAGGCGGGGAGCGGTCAATGCCTTACCGGGTCGCTGTGCAGTAAGCTCCGCAGCGCTGTGGCCGGTGGGGCAGCGGGCGGCGCCGGTTGTAGCTCCGACCCCGGCAACTCTACCCCTGGCTGCGAGGCGCTCCAAATCCAGCGCGGCCCGCGGCGGACGCCCCAGCTCTCCGCGAATGTCGGGAGTCGGCGGCGTCGCAGCGCTGGGTGCGGTCAATGCCTTACCGGGTCGCCGTGCGGCAAGCTAAAGCGCTGTGGCCGCCGCCCAACATTCGCGGAGCGTCGCTGGATTTGGAAGCCGCGCAGTATTAGAGTTGCCGGGGTCGGAGCTCCAACCGGCGCCGCATCGGCCGGACGGAGCCCCCAGCTCCGCGGCTCCAAATCCATGTGACGCTCCGCGAATGTTGGAAGAAGGCGGCCACAGCGCTCCGGAGCTTGCCGCACGGCAACCCGGTAAGGCATTGCCCCGCTCCCCGCTGGTATCCCAGCGCTGCGACGTCCGGCCGCGGGCCGCGCTGGATTTGGAGCGCCTCGCAGTCAGGGGTAGAGTTGCCGGGGTCGGAGCTACAACCGGCACCGCCCACGGCCGGACGGAGCCCCCAGCTCCACGAGGTTGGGAGTCGCCGACCAGGTAGGTAGGGGACTAAGAATTAAAGTTTCCCCCTTCACCCCTACACCACCACCACCACATAAAATCCCTCCAAACTAACTGACTAACATTTATGCAATGATTCTCCCGGTCTCCGGGGAGGAGGCAGCTGCTCCAGACTTTTCAAGCCGCCCGCGCTACCTACCTAATCTACGCTAAAAATCTTCCATTCTGAAATCCGAAAATGTCCGAAATCCGACAAGTGTCTGGTCCCAAGGCTTTCGGATAAAAGGTTGTGCACCTGTACTATTAGCTTTCACTCCAATGCAGTTTGGTCACTGGCACGCAACAGTTCACATATTTTGACCTATTTATGAATCACTAAAACGATCCAAATTAAATAATTTTTCACAGAAAGAACTACAATATTCTACCCACTTAAGATCAGCCATTGTTGGCATTTAAAAATGAATTGCTCTAATGTAAATAACTGTTTTTATACAATATTTTAACATAGTAAGATAGAACTCTGACGAACCAAATGCAACAAATTATTAAGCAACCATGTCTGATGTACATCAATCCTGTTGTTGGCATCATCACTGTAATAATTTGCTTTGGAATTTACTGGCTTGATTTATAAAAATAAAGGCTGCTATATATGATCCTAAACTTACTGGCATATTGAGTCGTATGTCCAGTGCATCCCCTAGTTTACTGATGACGGATGAGTAACCTGATGTAAACAGTGTATGATCACCTGCAAATTGGGCAAAGAACTCATTGTGGTCCCATGAACGAGCAGACACCTACAGCACAAAACACAATTACAAGTAGAAAAATATTTGTACAGCCAATCGCACCTTAATGAGAGAAAGCCACAACAACACAGCTCCAGTATTGATGACTTTTCCTCGCCCTTGACAGACAAACAATTAATCTGGACCCTCTCCCAACTTCATTCTTAATGCAAGCAGTGTTACAATCAAGAAAATTGCTTAAAGCTCTTCAACAAAACATGTCAGATGTTTGGTTAAAAACCTTAAAGTACGGCTTGTAACCCAATTGGTATCCTGCAAACAGACAAATTACCCAGTACGTTAATAAAAACAAAAATACATAAAGTGTCGGAGTGACACTGCGCGTCAGGCAGCATCCCTGGAGAACATGGATAAGTGACATTTTGTGTCGAGACCCTTCTTCAGACTGATTGTAGGAGGGATGGGGAGGACGAGAAGAAAGCAGGAAGAGGGTAGAGGTAGGACAAAGTGTGGCATGTAATAGGTCGACATTGGCAAGGGGGGCAGATGGTTGGAACAAAGGTCAGAGATAAGAAGGGAGGGAAGGAGTGAGAGTTTTGAAGAGTTGTGGATTGTAAGGCCAGAGGGAGGAAAGTGGCAGGAGGTGAGGGGGTTAGTGGAGGGGAAATAGGTGGGAATCTAGGTGGGCCACAGGGGAGGAAAGAAGAGTGGAGGGTGGGGGGGCGGGTGGCGGCGAGTCATGGGAGGTTACCTAAAATTGGAGAATTCAATGTTCATACCGTTGAGTTGTAAACTGTCCAAGTAGAATATGAGGTGCTGTTCTTTCGCCTCACTCAGGCAATGGAGGCGGCCCAGGACAGAAAAGTCAGTGTGGGAATGACTCTACGCCCATCGAAGAGTCTGTCCTCACCTTCTCCATCATGGTCTGGTTTGGCTCAGCCACCAAGCACAACATCCAGAGCTGCAGCGAATCGTTCGATCAGCTGAGAAGGTTTTTGGCTGCAACCTTCCCTCCATTGATGAACTGTACACTGCAAGGGCCGGGAAGCGAGTGGGTAAGATCATCTCTGACCCCTCTCACTCTGGCCACAAACTCTTTGAATCACTTCCCTCTGGAAGGCGACTCCGGACTATCAAAGCTGCTACAACCAGACATAAAAACAGCTTTTTTTCCACGTAGTAGCTCTACTCAATAACCAAAAATCTGTAGTCTCCTTTTGCTCTGGTATTTTATTTAATTCACATGTTTAATCAATAATGTTTTATTATTAATGTGTAATGTTTTATGTCATTCCTAACTTTCACTGTATGTTGTTGTCACTTGCGGGCGGAGCACCAAGGCAAATTCCTTCTATGTGAATACTTGCCCAATAAACGTATTTATTCATTAATTCATTCAGAAGAGGATTTAAAATCGTTAGCAACCAGGAGATCTAATAGGGCTTGGCAGACCAAGTGCAAGTGTTCAGTGAAATGGTCACCGAGTCCACGCTTAGTCTCTCCTACGTATAATATGGACATGTATGCATGAATTACTTCTCTGTTTGTATTGAATTTGTTGAACTAATCAATACTGTCAATGACCACTGTAAACATTAAAACCGCATGCCCAGACCCTGGTGGCACAAGAGAGTGCAATTGCTGCAGTTTGTAACAATTCACAACTGTGCAGCCAAATTCTGATCAAATCATTTACAAGTTTGCAGATGACACCTCTGTAGTGGGTAGGATCTCGATCAATGACAGGAAGGAGATATAGAGTTTAGTAACATGGTGTCAACATAACAATCTCTCTCTCAATGTCAGCAAGACAAAGAAGCTATTATTGACTTCAGAAAGCGAGGGGGATTACATGCCCCTGTCAGCAACAAATTTGCCAGTGGAGATACCCCTGAACTTCAACTTCCTAGACAGACAGACATCCTAGAGAGGATGCTTCCACATGGGAGGGTCTAGGACTAGAGTTCATAGCCTCAGAATTAAAGAATGTTCTTTCAGAAAGGAGATGAGGAATTTCTTTATTCAGAGGGTGGTGAATCTGTGGAATTATTTGCCACAGAAGGCAAAGTCAGTGGATATAATTAAGCAAGAGATAAATAGATTTTTTTTTAGTACGGGTATCAGAGATTATGGGGAGACGGCAGGAGAATGGGGTTAGGAGGGAGAGATAGATCAGCCATGATTGAATGGCAGAGTAGACTTGATCGAAGCAGAATTAGGCCATTCGGCCAATCACTTATTTTATAAAAAAAACACCAATGGAAAGTAAAAGGAAGGGTGGAATGGGTGACAAGAGAAATCTAACAGCATTATCCACACAAGGCTTACTTTGCACTTGTTTTTCCACCCCAGTCATTCCTTCTTCCCCCCTTCTGTTGGGTGGAGGATACAAAAACTCGAAGCATGTACCACTAGATTCAGGAACAGCTTCTACCCTGCTGTTATTAGACTATCAAATGGTCCTCTGATAAATTAGGGTGTAGTCTTGACCTACCTCATTGCGAATTTTGAACATTCTCTCTGTAACATTGCAGCCCTTGCACTTTAAAAAAAAAATCTGCACCTTCTCTGTAGCTGTAACACTATATATTTTCCACCGATTCTTTTTTTTCTTCACCCTATCTATAGTACATGTGTATGGCTTGATTGTACTCATGCACAGTATGATTTGACTGGCTAGCTCGCAAATAAATATTTTAATTGTATCTTGGTACACATGACAATAATAAAGAAAAACAGAAAAATGACAGCTCCTGGAGTAACTCAACAGGTCAGCGAGCATCTCTGTAGAACATGGATTGGTGACGTTTCGGGTCGAGGTCCTTCTCCAGAGATGCTGCCTGACCTGCTGAGTTACTCCAGCACTTTGTCCTTAAGTGAGATAGCAACAGAGACTGCCCAGAATGTATTGGAAAGAACTGCAGATGCTGGTTTAAATCGTATGTAGATCCCAAAAGGCTGTAGTAACTCAGTGGGATAGGCAGCATCCCTGGAGAGAAGGGACTGCCCAGAACCTGCTTGTTGGTCAGTGTAAAGGGTCTGTCCCACTGCAGCGACCTAATCCACGAGTTCTGGCGAGTTTGGCCTCAACTCATACTCGCAACATGGTCGACACGAGGCCCTAGGAGGTCTTTGTAACGCTCCTTCATGCTCGCATACTCGAGGCCTCAGCTAAGTTGAAAAATGCCCCGAATAAAAAAAAGGTTGCCATGGGAAAAAAAAAAAATCTATATTTTTTTACTCGTAGGTTTAGTCGAAGTAGGCTGTAGTAAGTCGGCATGTTATTCGTAGGTAATTGAGAGTAGTCAAAGGTAATCGAAGGTAGTCGTTGATAGTCTTCAACATAGTCGAAGGGAAGTCGTCTTCACTCTCCACTATTCGGTGTCAAATTTTCCCGTAGCTAGTCGAAGTTAGTCTTCCGCATAGGCGAAGGAGGTCGAAGGAGGTCAAAGGAGGTCTTCTACATAGTCGAAGGAGGTCTTAAACATGACATTTTTCAAACTCTCCTAAACTCCTCTAAACTCGCCAATTAGGTTGCCCAAGTGGGACGGCCCCTTAGCAACTCTTCTAATATCTAGTTCAAATAATGTTAATGTATTTAAGGAGACAACGATAGAAACATAGGAAGAATAGTCATTTTCATGCCACGTAGCAATACAGTTCACTAAGAAGTGTAGGCCAATACTGATCATATTTTTGACAATATTTAGAAGATTCATGTTAGTTTCTTACCTGCTGCAAATTACTACCACAGGCATATTCAAGATTGCCAAGATGAAACTGTAGCACTTTGACTTCTAGATCACTAAACTGGACGCCAGACTCTTGGCTAAAAGCTTTGTAGATCTCTTCAATCTTTTCTGTATACAAAAAACTTACAATCAGTCACATCCCACCTCGCATACCTTGAAGGGATTAATTTGAATTACAGCAAAAAGCTACTTTCAATGAACTGATAAGGGCACCATGAATGAATGCTTTATTGTCACATATGACAAGTCACAGTGAAATTCTTTGCTTGCACACCCAAGGTATGCAAATAGTCGCTACATAAAGGACGCTGAAAAATAAACAAAGTATCCCGCTCCAGGTCCACCTTTGTTCTTTGCCTCCCACCTCCACCCATGGCAGTTTCTCCACATCTTTGTTCTTCCCCCACTCCCTCACGGCGGTAACAAAATGAATGCTAATTTCCTTTCAAAATCTGAGTAACAAAGCTCAACATTACGAAGGTAAAGCACTGATGAGAGGCCAGGGTTCAAATCAATGTTTTGGACTATTGGGCCGTTATATTTATCAATGGATCAAAAAAAATGTTGAGTGGGAACAGAAATGAAAGGTCAGACCATATCTCGGTCAAGTTTCCTGTTTGGACTTGAGACAAGATATACATGCACAGACATTCACAAAGGCACTACACAGTTGTTGCGGTGGTGGGGTTACGTCTGTTTCATGATCTTGAGTGAAGCTATTACCCAGCTTTAAGCCTCTGGTTCAGAATGCAATATTTGTCCTCCCAATAAACAGCGAGCTTAACAAATTTGATGCAGCGGCGCCATAGGCAGTGGATGCAGAACTTGCATGGTTAGCTTAATGAGGACTTTCACCATAATTTATCAACTGAAGGATAGAGGTCAGGAAGCAAGCAGATACAGATATTATCAAATATTTATCTCATATAAGGGCTGAATATGTTCTCCGACCCAGTGCTTCTACACCCACATAATGAACCACCCGAACAATTTTGCTGATCATAGCTTTCATGTGCAATACCAAAAAAAGTTATAGAGTCATACAATGTAGAAAAAGCCCCTTTGGCCCAGCTTGTCCATGCCGACCACCATGCCCCATCTAGACTAGTCCCACCTGCCTGCTTTTGGGCCATATCCCTCTAAACCAATCCTATCCATTTACCTGGCTAAATGTTTCTTAAACATAGAAAATAGGTGCATGAGGAAGCCATTCAGCCCTTCGAGCCAACAGGAATTCTGGCAATATTTTCTGTATCCTTTCCAGCTTAACAACATCTTTCCTGCAACAGGGTGACCAATACTCAACACAATACTCTAACTGTGGCTTCACCAATGTCTTGTACAACTGTAACTTGACCTCCCAACTTCTGCTCAGACTGATGAAGGCCAAGGTGCTGAAAGCATTCTGGATCATCCTATCCACTTTTCATGGCTCTTTAAAGGAGCTATGTACCTGCACTCCTAGATCTCTCTACAACACTCCCCAAAGCCCTGCCATTCACTGTGTAGGTCCTGCCCTGGTTAGACTTCCCAAACGCACCACTTCACACTGCTCTATATTAAACTCCATTAACTATGCCACAGACCACCTGCCCAACCGATCAAGATCTTGCTGCAATTTTTGACATCCATCTACGCTATCTACAATGCCACCAATTTTAGTGTAATCTGCAAATTTACTATAATAATTTTACATTCAGTGCAAATATTTGAGAGAAAATAGCCATGTTCCTGCAAGATAGCATTTATTTCAAGGCTAGAAAACAAAAATAGAGATGTACTGCTGAGGCACTGGTCAGGCCATATTTGGAGTATTGTGAGCTATTTTGGGCACCATATCTGAGGAAGGGTGTGCTGGCTCTGGAATTATTATCTGGAGTCTGGAATTATCCAAGGAATGAGTGGATTAACATGATGAGCGTTTGACGGCACTGGGCCTCTACAATGCTGGAGCTTAGAAGGATGAGGAGGGACAGCATTGAAACTCACCGAATGGTGAAAGGATTGGATAGAATAGATTTGGTGACGATGTTTCTACTAGTGGGAGGGTCTAGGACTAGAGGACCTAGCCTCAGAATTAAAGGACGTTCCTTTAGGAAGGAAGTGACGAGGAATTTCTTTGGTGATAAATCTGTGGAATTATTTGCCACAGAAGGCTGTGGAAGCCAAGTAAATAGATATTTTTAAGGCAGAGATAGATAGATTCTTGATTAGTATGGGTGTCTGGGATTATAGGGAGAAGGCAGGAGAATGGGGTTAAGAGGGAGAGATCAGCCATGATTGAAAGGCAGATGAGTTTTGATAGGCCGAATGCCCTCATTATCCCTATCACTTATGACCTCATGAGAAAAAGTGATAATAAAAAAAGACACAAAGTGATGGAGTAACTCAACATCTCTGGAGGACCTGGACATGTGGCTTTTATGGTCAGGCGTCATCTGTCCATGTTTTCCAGGGATGCTGCTTGAAATATAGACAATAGACAATAGGTGCAGGAGTAGGCCATTCGGCCCTTCGAGCCAGCACCGTCATTCACTGTGATCATGGCTGATCATCCCCAATCAGTACCCGTTCCTGCCTTCTCCCCATATCCACTGACTCTACTATCTTTAAGAGCTCTATCTAACTCTCTCTTGAAAACATCTAGAGGATTGGCCTCCACTGCCTTCTGAGACAGAGAATTCCACAGATTCACAACCCTCTGTGTGACAAAGTTTTTCCTCATCTCCGTTCTAAATGGCTTACCCCTTATTCTTAAACTGTGGCCCCTGCTTCCCAACATTGGGAACATGTTTCCTGCCTATAGCGCGTCCAAACCCTTAATAATCTTATATGTTGATGTACTCTAGCACTTTGTATCTCTTTTTGGTAAGCCAGCATCCTTGTGTTCAAAAAATTGTCTTCAAAAAGTTCCCTGTGTCCAAAAATGATAATAATCTCTTTTGCATAACATGAAAATGTTAGGTATTTGTTTTTTATTTTATTACCTGCATAATTTTGCATTTGGATTATGAAAGTGAGACGGAATACTCCCTTTCAGAGAGGTGGCAGGATGTAATAATTCCACTGGGTAAAATCTTGGTTACGTGACAGAAGAACGTTGAGCTTTCCACTAAATTTAAATATATGCTTTGTTGTGTAATGAGGGGCTGAGGCACCAAGACCAGCTTCAAAAGTCTAAGGCGAATTATTCCTTCTGATGTTATATGTTATGTTATGAATACAACCAATATTCTGTACATGGATTCTTGTAATTATTATTTTTGGGGTTTCTCCATTTATCATCTTGTACTATAAAATAAAATCCGTCAAATTTACTGTGATCATATAAAATAGTTTATCGAATACTTCAAAGCAAATAGCACAATAACATGCCTCCTTTTCCTTTTGTTGGTTCTTCCAAATTCCAATATCAATAATCTTCCAAATTCCAATATCAATAATCTAAGAATGCAAACTAAATTTAAGGAAATCCTAAACTATGTAACCCACCTCCAAGAGGAACATCTTGAAATTGCTTCTTGTCCTTCCTCCAATCTGCCACCACATCCAGCATGGCATTGAAATGAAAGTCAATGGACTTGTCAATGGTGGGATCAACCACCCTTCCACCTTCTTCTATTAGGTCACATCTGTCCCCCAGTTTGTGCATTTTGTTTCCGAGCTGCATCAAAATCATTGCAAACAAGTTTAGCAATGCCTATACAGAATAGATTTACTTTGTGCTTTAACAATTAAAATGTCTGCTCATATGAAAAACATTGTTACAGTCACTTATAACAATATGACAGCTTAGAATATATTTTAAGTGTTTATGTACTAATGTAGTTCATTGTTATTTCAATGTTTGTAGACACTTTTTTCCTCTGTTCATGGATTACTGCAGGATGATATGGAAACTGATGGAGATTGGGGAAGTAGGGGAGGCACGGGAGAGAACAGTAGAATGTAGGAGAAAGACAACAATTAATTAAACCTATATTGCATCCACAAAATGGTCAATATGATGATTATGGTCTGCTAGGGACTGGTCCACAGTATAATATGCAGACCAATTCATATTTGGTCGCCGGATCGAACTTTACCATAATAATTTTTTCAACACCCACAACCTAATAGGAATCTTCAAATGGTGTTTTAAGAAATAAGAATGTCTCTTGTTTACTGTCAAAATTAGTTTATTAGTCCTAAAATTATCCTAAATTAGCACACATTTGCTTTTTGTTTGGAAATGAGGTGGCGATGGAAAATGTAATGTCAAAAATTATTAAAAGGTTGCTGGTAAACTAAAACACATTTCAAAATAGATAAAGTACAAACAAACATACTGATAGAGCCAATAAAATGAAGGGAAAGGTTATTGGTAAAATAAATTAAGAACTTTATATGTTTACAATAATAGTCAATTCTGATAATTTCACCATGTCAGTGTTTACAATGACTTAAGTGAAGTCTTATTATAATGTAAAATTCTTAATTATTTTTAATTTTATGCAATTCAAACATAATGAACAATGTAGCCTCAATATTACTGCTATGAGATAGAAACCCACTTGCTCACACATTAGTGCTATGGGATTGTTAATGCAGCCATTAACAATTTGTGCTCCTTTTCCCACTGTCACACCAAGCGAATAGTCATCCCACACACGTCCTCCAATCCGATCTCTGGCTTCCAGCACCATCACCTGAAGTGAAAAGAGGAAAGGAAACACAAAGAAACTAAGGTTCGCCCACCACTTAATATTTCAACTTTTCAAATACTGGTGGTCATAAGTCTCAAACTACACTCAAGACCTCTTAGCTCTAGTTTAGTTTACTGAGGAACAGTAAAAAGCTTTGTGTTGTATGCTATCCAGTCAGCTGAAAGACTATACACGATTACAATCAAGCCGTCCACAGTGTTAATCATTAGTTGGCTACCGACCGACTCAACTGAGCAACAAGAAAGGGACTGAGGAAAAATTGGTCAAAATTAAATGATTATTAATATATATCATGTATCATATGTTAGGTAGACCGATTCAGATTTTAATACCTAATCACCAAGCAATATTTCAGGAAAGAGAAAAGTACTTCTACTAAATCAATTATTAAAAGGGATAACTTGTTAAAATAGTCTCTCCCAAATATTTATTCAAATTGACAATGAGATTTCTTTTAACAACTCACCACATGACTGGCTTCCTAATCAAGGCTGACATCTTTGCAACATTTCCAAGGCTATGTGTTAAAAAAGAAAGTTAAAAACCATGATTAAAGAGATTTTAGATTCAATGTCCAGCCTCAGAAACACAGCAAAGATAGCAGCCTGACCACCACCTGAGGTATTCTTTAATACAAGACACATATTTTGAAAAGGTGGTGCAAAGTATACATTTTCACCAAGAGAATAGTTCCCGATACTTCAGATGAATGAAGCGATGTGTCACAAAGCCACAAAAACCAACAAAGTTTCGGTGTTTGAACCCTCAAAGTTCTGGGTTTGAACCCACCACTAGCAGTTGTCCCTCACTAGTCCCAGCAAGATATGAACAAAGATGTTCCTAGGTTGCAGAAGAAAGTTAAGTTTAGGTTCCTATTGATTGTTTCAATCAGAAACTCTTGACATGCTTTAAAAATAAGCATGCTTATTTGACATGCTTAAAACAAAATAGACAAGGTGTGTTAAATACCAAAAGGACACGCAAAAGATATAACTGAATGATCGCACACAATTATATTAAAGCTCTACATCAGGCTGTAGCAGGCATAAATAGCGATGGACAATTAAGCTATAACATAAGGATGATCCAAGAATATTCTTAACATCAATAATGTCAGAGACCATCATGCTTGCCTTGAAGAATCTGTTCACAACACTATAGCCAAGTTTTAATTGTGTGGTCCCTTGGCTTTTACTGGATCCAATGCTCTCAGGTATTTCACGTGTGAATTAAACTGGCTGAGGACAGGCTTCTGCAATTATGGGTCTTCACAAAGTACCTACATTTGATTCCTACTGCAAGAAATCTAGATGAAGATGGGACCAAACATTTGAGTCTGGTCTTTGAAACAGTGAAAGAGTTTCCAATTTGTAATGTGAGGGGAGTGTCCTAAATAATGCATGACTGAGTGTGCCCTTGGAACTTTAATGATATTTTAATTATTTATCAGTCTTTACTGGACTTTATCTTGCATTAAACATTATTCCGTTTATCCTGTATCTGTACATAGTGGACAGCTTGATTGTAATCTTTTCACTGACTGGATAGCAAGCAACAAAAAAAGCTTTTCATTGTACCTCAGTATACATGACAATAAACTAAACTAATAAAACAAACTTAATGTAATGATAGTGGGACTACTTAATTAGGTTTGCTATATGGTGCTTACGTTCTTGAAGAGTTATATGTTGTCACTTCATGCGTAAGTATGACTGCTGTTGGTCCCAGCATGTTCATCCACACTCAAAATTAAACCAGCTGCATTTCAGCTAGAATCAATAGTTTCAAGGGGCCACACTAGAAGGTGCATATGCAAGACTTGATGCTTTAGAAGTAGTTGAAAGAAGAGATAAAATAGAGGTGGATAGTTTAAAGGTTGCAATTCTGAAGCTTGAGACCTTAAAAGGTGAATGCGGTCCTAAAGGTGCAACAATTGAATTTGGGAATGGTCAACATGCAAGAACTGAAGAAATACAAATGGCAGGGTGGTACATAGCTAGTGAAGGTTTCAGAGATAAAGGGGCTTCAGTCATTGTAGAAAATTAGACTGGACCACCGAAGCAGGCAACCGCAAGATTTATTTTTATTTCCCGGTTTAATTAATACCAGCACAACCTGGTTTAATTAATATGATTCAGCAGTAGAGTTGCTGCCTTACATCGCCAAAGACCCGGGTTCGATCCTGACTATGGGTGCTGGCTGTACTGAGTTTGTACGTTGACCCCGTGGGTTTTCTCAGGGATTTCCAGTATCCTCCCGCACTCCAAAGACGTACAGGTATGCAGGTTAATTGGCTTGGTATGACGGTAAATTGTCCATTGTGTGTGTGTGTCGGATAGTGTTTGTATGTGGGGATCGGTGGTCGGCAGAGACAAGGGTCTGTTTCCGCGCCGTATCTCTAAACTAATTTTGTAAATATGATCATGCCGGCTCGTGAAACAAAATACATTTATGATCATCATTAAATTGAAACCTTAAAAAGCTGCCTTACTTTAATTCCAAAATTCCGCAGCTGTCGAGCAGCTGCTAAGCCTGCGGCACCAGCACCAATAACAATAACATTTTTCTGGAGAAAAGAAAATATAATACATCTTAATTAATAAATCGCTGCCAATTATTTTTAATTTTGAATAACCAAACAATCAACTTGAACTACATATTCTCAGTGCAACAGCAGCATTTTCAAGCATATCAGCCAGAAATGAACAAGTATTTTTTTTTAATGATATTTGAAGCCTCAGGATTAATCAGTTAAAAATTCTGCACCAACTTAGAATTCAACATCCATGTATAATCCCTAATGTTATGTTTAAAAGCTATATGAAGTCCATGCAAAGTACATGAACAGTCCAACCTTATGGTAACAGCTAGGCAGAAGAGGGCGGTCAAGATTGACAGTCAACACTCCAGTGTTAACTAAGCCCTTTCTTGTAACAAAATACAAGATCTTCTCCACTTCTATCACACATCGAATACGAACAAGTCCTCGGACTACTATGTGGTTTGCACATTTTTGAGGAGTGAGAACTTCCTGCAAATGAAATATAAAAGGTAGGAAATATATTGCAGCAAGATTAAGTAGTAAATAAGAATAAATTATTTCATCCATTGATGACATTATTTCATAACAGCTCTCTCAGTGGTGTGCCTCAGGGTTCAATGCTGGGCCCATTGCTGGTTGTCATCTATATCAATGATTTGGATGAGAACATACAAGGCATGATAAGTAAGTTTGTAGATGAAAGTGAAGTGGGTGCTATTGTAGATAGTGTAGTTGGGTTGTCAAACATTGCAGCACAATCTTGAATGGTTCACACAGAAAAGTGTGAGGTGTTACATTTTGGGAGATACAACCAGGGCAGGACTTACACAATGAATGGCAGGGCTCTGGGGAGTGTTGTGGAGCAGAGGGATATAGAAGTGCAGGTATATGGTTCCTTGAAAGTGGCATCACACGTAGACAGGGTGGTCAAGATGGCTTTCAGCACATTGGCCTTCATCAGGCTTTTTAAGCTAGAGTAGGGGAATTAAGAACATAGATTTAAGGTGAGGGGAGAAAGATTTAATAGGAACCTGAGGGGCAACTTTTGTTTTTTACACAGAGGTGGTAGGTATATGGAACAAGCTGCCAGAGAAGGGAGGCGAGGCAGGTAATATCACAATGTTTAAAAAACATTTGAACAAAGGAGGAAGATTACTGAAATGTATTGCCTTCCATGACAGTGAGGAATGTTAATTCCACTGTGGTGGATGTTTATGTTAAATTTCATGTGTGTATTAAGATAGCGGAGTTAGGGGATATGGGGAGAAGGCAGGAACGGGTTACTGATTGGGGATGATCAGCCATGATCAAATTGAATGGTGGTGCTGGCTCGAAGGGCCTACTCCTGCACCTATTGTCTATTGTGTTCTTTTCACTTAGTATGGCTGTATGGTAACTCAAATTTTGCTGTACCTTAATTGGTTAAGTGACAATAAATTTGAACTTGAACAAGTGCATGGATAGGATAGCTTTAGAGGATCAAGGGCAAAACACAGGCAGGTGGGACGAGTATAGATGGGGCATGTTAGTCAGCATGGGCAAATTGGGCCGAGGAGCCTGTTTGCGCACTGTATAACTCTCTGACTATAATTCTATGACTTGATGGTGGTGTAGCAGTGGTCTTGAATGTTAACATCCCACATGGGGCAGGAGACATGCTGTTGTTATTTGGGGAGTATATTCCTGAGGTTTGCCCGATTGAAATCAATGACAATGATAAATAGTGCATCAGGGTATGTTGTCTCAAGAGGATTAACAATCAAGTAGACTGTCCAGTGCCGCCTTCACATTGGCCTGGGGTAATATGTGGAAAGCCAACAAGAGGATAGCTGTGGTCACTCAGTAGATACAATTGAAGGAATTTTGAGGGAAATGTGGAACTAAGTGAGAAAAGCATCAATGGAAGATAAAAGGGTGGAATGGGTGCCAAGAGAAATCTAACAACATTATCCACACAAGGCTTACTGTGCAATTAATGTTCCAAAGAGCCAGAATTAGATTCCGTAATGCCAAGTACATTGTAGGATCCCGGGAATATTCAGGGAACTCGTACAACTCATCCAGTTCCATCACATCTGGTCTGACACAAAGGGCCTTTCCACACTCATTGGGTTGATAGAAAGGTTGAAAATAAGGACTCATTCCTGCAACCGAACACAGAAAATTCAAAGTTATTGATCAGGTATACGTTTTCTCTACACTGGTCATGAATCGGTACTTCATAATGGTGCTAAAACTTGAATAGGATTCAAAATTACCAAAAGCTGCATAATTAAATTCAGGTTTACTTAACCACCTCAGCATTGTGTATCATTATTCAATGGGTGCAATGCATCCTAATAAGAACATTAGATTAAAACAAAACAAACATACAAAACAAACAAAGATATATATGAAATCTGTTGGTTTTCAATAGGATCACACATACCCAAATTTGTATATGTGTTAACTGGTCCCAGGTAACTCTTTCTTGCATTAATCAATCTTTTAACTATTTTGTCTCTTAACTACGGGGCGGTACAATGGCATAGCAGTAAAGCTACTGCCTTACAGCGCCAGAGACCTGGTTCGATCCTCGCTACAGGTGCTTGTCTGTACGGAGTTTGTACGTTCTCCCCGTGACCCGCATGGGTTTCTCCCAGGATGTACAGGTTTGTAGGTTAATTGGCTTGGTGTAAATTGAAAATTGTCCCTAGTGTGTCGTGTTAATGTGTGGGGATCGCTGGTTGGTGCGGACTCGGTGGGCCGAAGGGCCTGTTTCCACGCTTTACAGTTGCTCTTTGACCTATGATGGGGTTACTTTCGGATAAACCCCTGGCATATCGAAAATATCGTAAGTCAGAAATGCATTTAATACAATTTGATCACGTGACCGGACGTGAGCTGTGGCTCGCTGCCGTTGCCCAGCGTTTCTACCATCATAAAGTTGAAATATCGTAAGTCGAAGCATCGTAAATTGGAAAGCTCTAAACTGAACTGAACATTTTCAAAAATGTCAATGCTCCAAAATACTCTCATGCTCTGTCTTTATTTCCAATTTATTGCTGGATTGCAATTTACATCTCCAAAACACCTTTCCATTCTCTCTGCCTCTTAATTCTTCTTTATCTTAGTGCTTTCAATTATCATGGAATCCAAAACATAGCATGAAGAAGTACTAGCCTTCTTAAAACCTGGAACAAAATTCAATCCCCCCTTCCACCTCCCCAAGAGAAAATATAGCACGATAGTTTGAATGACATCAGCTGTTCATAACTGAAAACATTTAGAACCGCACACTCAGTTAGTTGAATCTACTTGTGAAAGATCTGGATTTAAAATATTTGGTACACAAATTTGCTTCACTTCCAAACTGATGGCTGTGTAATGAGGTCATCAAAACATCTCGGACCATCTGGGAGAAACAAACCATCAACATAATTTAAAGATTTATACTGAAGGAGAGGAACAACTGAAAAGGCAAACAATTTTGGGCAGAGGGCGAATCAGATGTGGAAGGAATAAAATTCCAAAAAGAAAAATCAATTAGAGGAGGTGAAAAGTAACATTTGACCGTTTGAAACACTCCAACATGATTCACAAGGAAGAGGACTCCACCTTTGGGTTATGGTGTGAGAAGTAAATTGGCAATTGTATTGAACGGGCTATAATTACAAGACAATTTATTTGTAGAAAGTTTAATGAAAATTACCTGTGCATTTGGGGTGAAGAATATTCATAGAATAATTACACACAGTATCTGTGGATATCTGAAATAGATCATCCAATCTCAAAAAGATCATCCACACATTCATCTCCTCCCGCCTCGATTACTGCAACTCCCTTTACACTGGCATCAGCTAGTCTACCCTGTCCCTCCTGCAACTGGTCCAAAACGTCGCAGCGAGACTCCTGACGGGCACCCAAAAAAGGAACCACATCACCCCGATTCTGGCCTCTCTCCACTGGCTCCCTGTGCGGTTCCAAATAAATTTCAAGCTCCTTCTTTACGTTTACAAGGGCTTGCCCCCACCTACAGCAAAAATTTGCTTACCCACCACACCACCTCCAGGTTCCTCAGATCGGCCGACTTGGGGTTACTGACCATCCCGCGGTCTAGGCATAAGCTCAGGGGCGACCGCGCTTTTGCCGTTGCAGCTCCTAGACTGTGGAACAGCATCCCTCTTCCCATCAGAACTGCCCCCTCCATCGACTCTTTTAAGTCGAGACTTAAAACTTATTTTTACTCTGAAGCCTTTCTTGACATCCTCTGAGGGAGGGCTGTGTGTATGTATGTATGTATGTACTTAATCTATGAACCACTGTTTGTACAACGTTAGTACCTGCACCAATGTAAAGCACTTTGGTCAACGAGTTGTTTTTTAAATGTGCTATAGAATTAAAAGTGACTTGACTTGACTTTGATGAAGGAAAAATTTACAAAAGTGATCGTTCATTTTGGGCAAGTTGTGGAATTAAGATATAACCAGCGTAAACTTTTTTGCCAGGTTTTACAATAAAGTTCTATTTATCTTAAATATCCCCATTTTCAAATACTGCTTCGGAATCTAATCTGATATGACTGACACAAAGCCAATATCTAAGGAGAATTGTTGGGTTGACATGTTAATTTCAGTAGCTAGTTTAATTAACATCTCACCTGATGACTGAATGGTTTTGCTCTGCTCTGATGAATTCATCTTCATACTGGAGTACTCATTGTGGAAACGGTTAGTGTTGACACAGGAGGGACTCATGCCCACACAGTCCGGATAGTAGGCACCAAGAAAGGGGGCAGCTGGGCTGTCCTTCAGTAGTGGAGGCACAATTAGCATCGAGTACCACTTGTTATCTTCAACTTCACCCACTCGCTGAAAAATTATAAGATAGAAAAAAAATCTGAAAGTTCATTTGTCTATAATATAGATCAGCTTTCATGAAACACACAATGGGGCAACAAACATCCATTATTTGAAGTTCAAAAGATAATAACCATTTCATTTTAAGATATTCATTATACATATTTCCCAATATTCAAACTTAGAACTTGCATTATTAAGCAATTGAGCACAAAAAGATATTGGACCATCAAAAGAACGTTATTGGTATTGGTTTATTATTGTCTTGTGTACCAAGTGAAAAACATTATTTTGGATGCTATCCAGTCAAATTATACCGTAAAAAATACACAAAGTGCTGGAGTAACTCAATGGGTCAGGCAGCATCTCTGGAGAACATGGATAGGTGACATTTCAGGTCAGCTCTCAACCGGGTCAACATCAGATGCTGCCAGATAGTATGTCTACAAATCATACCATACACAAATACTAACCAAGCCACACACAAGTAAAACAGGTAGTGCAAAGAGAAAAATGAACAGAGTGCAAAATGTAGTGTTGTAGCCGCAGAGAAAGTGCAGAGAGAAGAATGCAAGGGATGCAACAAGGTAGGTTGGAAGATCAGTCTACACCCTTAGGTTATGAGATGTCCATTCAGTAATAACAGCTGGGGAAAAAGTTGTTCCTGAATCCGGTGTACATGCTTTCACGCTTTTATATCTGCTGCCCAACGGCAGATGGGAGAAGAGGGAGTGACCAGGGTGTGAGTGGTCCTTGACCGTGTTAGTTGCTTTCCACACAGGAGCATAGTAAGTCAATAACAAGAAGGGGGGCGGCTGGTTTGCATGATGGGACTGGGCTGCATCCTGTATCCACAACTCTGCAATTTCTTGAGGTCTAGGGCAAAGCAGTTGCTAAACCAAGTTGATGCAACCCGATGGACTGTTTACTACAGTGCATCTGTAGAAATTGGTAAAATTGAATTTTCTTTGTCTTCTGAGGAAGCAGAGGTCGTGGCATCAATCAGAACAAATTGTTGCTGATTTTTATGTCCAGGAACCTGGAGTTTAACACCACTGATTGAGGGAGAGTTTCATGTCTTGACCCCTAATCTATTACTCAGTTTTGCCATTGTTTGAAATCTGGCCCATTACAGTGGTGTCATTTTCAAACTTGTGAACAGAGTTAGAGCAAAATTGGCTGCAGGCATCAGTGCATAGTATTGTAAGAGACTGGAAACACATACTTGCAGCCTACTGGTATTCAGTTATCGCGGAGGATGTGGACTATAGGTCAGGAATTCGAGGATCCAGTTGGAGAAGAGATCTGGAGATGAGCTAGGTCGGAATTATGGTGTTGAAGGCAAAGTTGTGGTCAATAAATAGATGTCCTTGTTATTGAGATCTCCCAGCAATGAGTGCAAGGCCAGGGAGACAGCATTTGCCATGGACTTGTTACAAAGGTAAGCGAATTACAGTGGATAAAGGGTGCCTGGGAGGCTGGAGTTGAGGTTCATTAGGAGCTGCTTCTCGAAGGTGGTGGATGTCAGGACCATTATGACAGTAGTTATTAAGGTCGCATGCACTTGCTCTTCTTTAGCACCGGGATGGCAGTGGTCTTCTTGAGGCAGGTGGAAACATCAGAATGGAGTAGGACGAGGTTAAAGATGTTAGTAAATACTCCTGCCAGCTAGTCAAAGGGCACGGCCGGAAACCCCAACCGGACCAGCAGATTTATTATCTTCCAGAAATTACAGCCATGGTAGGACATGTGAGCACCCATAATAAGGTGTTATTAGATATCTTCAAAACTGAGAATGATTTTCCCATACATGTTCTCAAACTGGTTTCATCAGAGATGACTCTTTAATGGGTTCGATTTTTAAGATTAGTCAGATGAAACATTTTCGCATTTTCAGACATTATCCATACTAAATGGCAAATGTTTTTCATTCTGCAATACACAGAAATATCTGTATAAGGCCATTGAAATACTGTTGATTAGAGAAAGTGAAAGTACAAAGTTGGCAATGTTGCTGATTATACAGTATAAAATGTATATGTAATCAGCATATCCCACTCTTAATGATCACTTCTGCTCTACGGTATCAAAGCATTCAAATTACAAACTACAAGCATTCCTATGAAAATAAACAAACATTGAAGATGCTGAAAAACTGAAATAAAAATACCAGAAAATGCTGGAAAAACACAGGTCAGGGAGCATCTGTTGAACAAAAAAAAGTTAACGTTCCAGGTCGAAGACCTTTACTCATGAGAAAAGGGAGAAAGCAAATTTGTTTTGTGAGCGAGCAATGGCTGGAACAAAGGAAATGACCACAATAAGGTGAAACCACTAAGGTTGAACAAGACACAAGGTTCACCCTCAGTCGTTTCACCTTGTTACATACATCCTCCTCGTTCCACCCTTTGCCCTTCCCAACCTTCTCTGCTGCTGTACTAAGACTAATGTGTTTTACTTAACTTCAATTCTGAAGGGTCTCAGACTTGAAACTTTAACCGTTTCTCTTCCAACAGATGCTGTCTGACTTGCTGAGTCTCACCAGAATGTGCTGTTTTTTTATGGAGTATCTCTGCACTCAACAACGTCTCTGTCCCTATATAAAGTTATTCAAAGTTTTCGTATCCTCCCATTGAATTTCTGTTCACCCAGCACTGCCATAATGCTCACTCAACTAAATAAATACCCAGTCCCACACACAATTTCCAAATTCTCATTGATTTCAAAGCCTTCCACATCCTCATGCTCTATTCCATAGACCTTTCTTTCGTTTTACAAACCTTTTCAATCACCACCCTACCCAATTCTGGCCTGGTCCAATTTGTATTGGTAACATACGTTCATTCATTTAGACACAAAGATTCAATACTAAACCTTTCTAAACCACTCTACCATTCTTACAAAGTTATTACTTTAACAAATGTTTTTGACATGTCTGTCCCAATTTGACATGTCTGTCCCAATATATTTTTGTGGCTCAAAGGCAAATTCTATTTATTAATGCTCTTGCAAAATACCTTGGGTAAATTTCACAATGTTAAGGCCACTATATAAATGCATCCTAGGGTTGTTCATTGGTGATACAAAGCTCCTGGCTTGTAACCATTACACTTACCAAGTCTTCGGACAAAGAGCAGGGGTCTGTATTTTCACTCTGAATGGATGCAAAAGACAAGATACATTTTCTCTTTGAGCACAAGAATACAAAAACACAAATGACTTCAGAGATTTGCTTGGATATTCAGTAAGATCATATTTGACCTTTTTCCTCATGTCCACATGCTCATCAGATCAACATATTCTACAACTTAATTTCCCCACCTTACACTCCATCTTTAACCTTTTTACTCAATTCCTCAACTTATCCAACCTCTTTGCAGAGCAAGTCCTCCTCAATTTCCCACTTACCACTGTATGAAGAGCAATCTTGGGTAAGTTGCACAATCCATTTACCTAAATTCTGAATATCCCAGGGGCCTGTGGCGACCCACTGAAACCACCCTGCTAACAAAAAAGGAACTAATTTTAACTATCTGTCCCCTTTATCAAATACTCTAGCCACACTAAAATGTCATTGAGACCTCTATTTTAAGACAGACCCACTTAAGTGTATTATTATGAAATGCCTTTAAAAAATGCAGATATTCTACATCCATTGGTATCCTTTCATTGGATTCATTTAAAAAAACAGTCAAATAGGATACTCCCTGTAAAACCATATTAACTAGAACCTAATAACATAATTTTCTGTTGAGTGTTCAGGTATGATGCCCTTAATAAAAGACAGGCATTTTGGTTATAACAGACAGCATGTTAATTGTTCTATGGTTCTCAATCTTCTCTATTCACCATTTGTTAAATAGTAACGTTAAATTTAAAAGCAAATGTTGTTTAATACCCATACACATCCGTCATCTTTTCGTACCACTATTTACCAATCCAAATCAAACATAATGGCAGGCTGCCCACTCCCAGTACATCTACAGATGCCACACTACTATATAATGAATGGGTATCCAAGTATCCAAGTGTCTTCTCAATAAGGCTACTTCTAATAAACACCAATACCCAACAACCAGGGCTGCATGGTGGCACAGCGGTAGAGTTGCTGCTTTACAGTGCTTATATCACCTAGACCGGGGTTCGATCCCGACTACGGGCGCTGTCTGTACGGAGATTATACGTTCTTCCTGTGACCGTGTGGGTTTTCTCCAAGATCTTCAGTTTCCTCCCACATTACAAAGATGTACAAGTTTGTAGGTTAATTGGCATGGCTTGGTATAAATGTAAATTGTCCCCGGTGTGAGTGTTAATATGCGAGGATTACTGATCGGTGTGGACTCGGTGGGCCAAAGGGCCTGTTTCCACGCTATATCTCCACGTTGTCTCTGTACTGTACACTAAACTAAACTAATGTACAGCTCCAATTCCCGTTTATTGATGAACCCACTCAATTGTCAATTTTCAAACAAGAAATGGAATTTATGGAAAGCATAGAATTCAGGCAAATATAAATTGATTACTGTTTCATACATTCAATCTCACTGCTTAAATTTTTTAAGCCATTTAATTTATTCTAGAGGGTAGTTGTTAAACTACGGAAGCTAACATTAAACTCAATCTATAAAAGCAATCCCCTTCTTTAAACTGTTCTTGTAGCATTTCACCAAAAATTGGATTAAATGAATGTTGATTGACGCTCAACAGAGAACTTAGTTGTAATCTTACAAGATACATGTTGAATTAAAATGGCTACCTGAAAATATACATAAATAACAAGAGCAGAACAAAACATGCAATAGAAGATGATGAATCAACACACTAACATCCTCTCACCACACTAAAATGTTATCAAAAACCTCCAGTATCAATATACTTGATTATAAATGTAATCCTTTACCTTAACTGTAGTATGGGTTTTCATGCCACAGCGGTATGTTTTTGCTGATGATGCTGTCATCTGAATATCTCTTGTTAATTGGCGCCATTTTGCACAATTGGGCTTTGAACATTGTACCTGTTACAAACAACCAATCACATGTCATCAATTGGTGCAGAAACACCAATGTATAATTTATTCAGAGTATTGATTTGACCAGCATCAAGGAAACATTATAAATGTGGGAAAACTTTCATTTCAGGACACGAGAAAAGGCTGTGAAGTGGTCGCAACTGTTTGAGCAATGATAGATTTCAACCTATTTAAACAACAAAAATTGGCAATAACCAAAAGTGCTAATGATGTCAAGGTAATCTATGCCCTTAGGTTTATTCCTCAGTTTGTTTTTCCCCAACTGAAGTTCTTAATTCCAATGGGAATTTTCAATAGCAGTAAAATATACATATATAAATCAGTATCTATCATATAGTCTGAAGAAGGGTCTCATCCCAAAACGTTGCCTATTCCCTTCGCTCCATAGATGCTGCCTCACCCGCTGAGTTTCTCCAGCATTTTTGTCTACCTTCTATCATACAGGCATTTACTTCAAGATACACTTCTGAAAATATTACAAATTAACCGATCAACAGTCACTCACTTTCATAATTAGTTCTGCAGCTCTACCCTTGTTTAGTTTACAATAAAAAATGTTAAATTCGTCAAAGTTAATAGGGTGTAATTTTTTTTGTGGACCCTTCTTCAATCAGCATCAGAATACTAACTTGAATACTTATTTTTACTTATTGAACTTACCCAGAAAGGGACCAATTGATCAGACATGAATGCTTTGAGGCTAGGTTCAGTTTTGCCATTGCTGGTCCAAATTCTTTTCCAGGTAGCATATTTTTCATATCCATCTTTATGGCTAAGGAACAATAAAACACTATACATTAGTAAAAGGGAATATGTTTTCATCATCGAACATAATACTAATGAAATAGAGTAAAATCTTGATAACTCACTATCCAATTGGTCAGAAATCCAGATGATTCAGCATGGGGCCCACCCAAGTCCAGTACCCTTCATGTCTTTAAACACACCAGGACCTTGTATCCCTTCATGCCTTTAAATACACCAGGACCTTGTATCCCTTCCTCCCTTAAGCTCACTCGGTTAATTGGAAAATTTATTGAACTCCTATGTCATAACTAAAAAACAAGTTAAAGGTATATTCGGAATCAATAGAGTAACATTCAATGTCCCAGGAATTAGCCCATCCATCAGTGCCAAAGTCCCAACAAGAGGACAGCAGAAATAATCTGGAGCAACTCAGCCCGTCAAGCAGCATCTGTGGAGGCAGATTTGTTTCGGTCCAAGATCGTGCATAGTCGACTATCCCTTTGCATTCACACATGCTGCTTGGCCCACTGAATTCTTCTAGCAGTTTGTGTTTTTGCTGCACAATATTGCTCTTCCGTGTGAAGCTTCATACTATTTAAATTAAATGGAGAGACTGGGTTATTTGACGGTAGCACAGTGCCCTCCGTAATGTTTGGGACAAGGACCCATCATTTATTTATTTGCCTCTGTACTCCACAATTTGAGATTTGTAATAGAAAATATCACACGTGGTTAAAGTGCACTTTGTCAGATTTTAATAAAGGGTATTTTTATACATTTGGTTTCACCATGTAGGAACTACAACAGTGTTTATACATAGTTCCCCCCCCGCCCCGCAGTTTAAAAAGAGCGCCAAAAAGCATCCAGAGTTAGCCCAGAGCTTACGTGGATCTTGCAACAAGCAGCAACAAAGAGAAGCAGGGAGAAGAGCTAATTGGCTGAAGCCACAGGGAAAGGTGAGTAAGTCACAGGGGAAATACAGTTTAAAACTGAGAAATTTGGTTTGTAAATTGGTAAATTAGGCAATTTATCAATCAATATAAGCAAGGCTGCTTTAAGGGCCCAGCTTTGTGAGTAAATGAAGAATAAATGACTGGACTACAGGATTAGAGGGCAAAGTTCCAGCAGCTATACTAAACACCAGGCATTGAATGGTAATGTGAACCTAGGCCTAGAATAAGACTGAACAGCAGAGTAGGACTGAGTAGTCAAATGGCCTCATCAAGTGGCTTTATTTCTTGTATTGTTACAATTCAAGCAGTCAATCTGTTTTCTTAATTCAGTTCTCTTAGGATGAAGTAAATCAAAATCAGGACTCCAATTTCAGTAGAATTACAACTGTCCATTAGCAGGTGGCAACATTCTATAACATATATATGAAAGCCATGCCATACCAGCATTATAAATTTATTCTGCATGGAAATGAAATCAAGTTGGTTCACAAAATGAGGAGGAAATTGTGCCTACACAAACGTAGCAAGATCGGGAAGGGATGGCCAAAGGTTTAATTAAAAACAGTACAAAAGGGTCCAAATGTGAAACTTAAAGGAACATACACAAAAGTTAAAATGAAGGATTCAACAAATAATTAAGGATATCGCCAATGGTTTTGCAAGGTAGAGACATTCATGAGATGGTTGAAGATAAAGCAACACAGAAAGATAATGAAAGTTGCAGACATAGAACTACGTTACAGACAATGCAATGGCTTAAAATAAAAGGATACAAGTTGTTAAGGCTCCAAAATATACAGATTTACCGAATAAACAGATGATATGATAAAATACAAGAATGCTGGATGAGTTGGGGCTTGTTGAAGATACAAGATGCAAAACTAACAAGTCATATATTTCCGCAGAGACCGCTCCCTCCGTAACTCCCTGGTCAATTTGTCACTTCCCACCCAAACCACCCCCTCTCCTGGCACTTTCCCTTGCAACCGCAGGAAATGCTACACTTGTCGCTTTATCTCCCCCCTTGACTCCATCCAAGGAACCAAGCAGTCTTTCCAGGTGCGGCAGAGGTTCACCTGCACCTCCTCCAACCTCATCTAATGCATCTGCCGCTCTAGGTGTCAGCTGCTCTACATTGGTGAGACCAAGCGCAGGCTTGGCGATCGCTTCGCCCAACACCTCTGCTCGGTTCGCAATAACCAACCTGATTTCCTGGTGGCTCAACACTTCAACTCCCCCTCCCATTCTGAATCCGACCTTTCTGTCCTGGGCCTCCTTCATGGCCAGAGTGAGGCCCACTGTAAATTGGAGGAGCAGCACCTCATATTTCGCTTGGGTAGTTTACACCCCAGCGGTATGAACACTGACTTCTCTAATTTTAGGTAGTCCCTGCTTTGTCCTTCTCTCCCCTCCCCTTCCCAGCCCACTGTCTCCGCCTCTTCTTTTCTTCTTTCCACCAACCCCCCCCCCCCACACATCAGACTTGAAGAAGGGTCTTGACCCGAAACGTCGCCTATTTCCTTCGCTCCATAGATGCTGCCTCACTCGCTGAGTTTCTCCAGCATTTTTGTCTACCTTCGATTTTCCAGCATCTGCAGTTTCTTCTTATACAAGTGATCAAAGATTGAGATGAACAAATGGTTTTAAGGGTTCATCAATACAGAGACACAACAATCCATCAATAGAAAAAAATGCAAGGTAAGAAATTTGAAACTTGGGTTGGAGGGTCATACACGACACTACAAATTGTCTAGGAACATCACCGCTACATGATGCCCACAGTAGCATCACTGTGCCCAAGATCTATCCAACCTCTCTTGAATAGCAATTGGAAGTAACAATCCTCAATATTTCCTCCCACCACCAGTCAAGCAATCCTGATGTCATTTGTGGAATCAATCCCAAAAGTTTAGCATTCTGGAAACATTGAATTTGAAACTGCGGGCTTCCAAAATAATTAAGGAGACTAGTCCAAATACAACATTTTGTGACCTCATTCAAGGTGGAGAGGCTTAAAAACAGGAATGCCTACAAGTCTCTCAAAGCTATGTTAAGCATTTTTATTTTTTTTTAATGGTAAAATTAAAAAAAAGGCAAAATCTTCAGAAATTTACCTGCGGTAACAATGGTCAAAACATTCATTGCAGAAATGTTCCCCACAAGATAAATGGTACCAGCGTGATGTGTAGCCATTTTTAGCACACCTACAAAAAATAAATACTTAGCAGTTACATTTCCAAATTTCCAACCTAATAAATGATAAAAGGTGCAATAAACTCATACCATGATGAAATTTGGCGCTACGAGGCGGCTGCCCTGCCAGCAGCGTGTTCGTCATTTCTACTTTTTTTGTTTATTTTGGTGTGTCTAGTGTCAGTTTGAGTGTCTCTCGGTATGTGTTATGTGGAGGGTGGGGGGGAGGGGAGATGGGGAAACCGCTTTCGGTTCCCTCCTCCACGGAGAGGCGACTTTACCATGCGGCCTAACATCATGGATGGGAGCGGCCTTTCCCGGAGTCGGGCCCGGGGAATCGGGAGCAGGCGCTTCATGGACTTTCCATCGCGGATCGGGCGAACCCTTGCCGGGGTCGCCAGAGAGGAGTGCTCCGAATGCTGGCCTGGTGTAATTGACATCATGGGGCTGTGGTCTGTGGAGCTTCTAGCCGCGGGCCTGGCGTGGAGTTACCATCCAGAGCCTGGGATCCCTCGCTAGGCATCGCCGGAGAAAAGTTCCAACCGCCGGCCTGTGGCCTATAACATCCTGAAGCTGCGGTCTCCGGTAGGAAAGTGCCGATTCGGGACCTTCAAGCTGCGGAGTGCGTTTCACCGTCCCAACGTCGGAGTTTCAGAGAGGGCCTGTACATCGAGGGTCATCTGTAGCGGGGGGGGGGGGGGGGGGGTGTCTATGGTCCCGACCACGGGTGATCAAGGGAGGACGACTGGCTGAACTTTGTTGCCTTCCACCATAGTGAAGAATGCTGTGGTGGATGTTTATGTCAAATTTTATCGTGTATTGTGTGTTCTTAATTTTAAAAACAATGTATTTGCCTTAGTGGTGGATGAAGAATCAATGCAGAATGACAGGAGTACAGATGGTAAACAAAACTCAGTGAGGTTATTGAACATCAGCAGCAGAGCCAAGACCATAGAGGATGGAAAACTGGAGTCCGCCCAGGAGAATATTAGGAAAGTTAAACTTTAAAGTAAAGCATAGATAAAGTGACTAGCATGGTGAACAGTTTGGTTCAGATCAAATGATCACAAAATCTGATTATACAAAGGCAAGAAAATGAAGTCTTTGATAGGAGCTCAAGATATTTGCGTAAAAGATAGTTAACTTCAGCGTGAGATCCAAAATACATTTCACATCAGTTTTAATTAAGGTATATGCAAATTAAGGCAACATATGGATTTGTGGAAGGATGAAGTGGAATAACATTACTGACTGATTGGAGAATTTGATGGGAGTACCATCAGTGGTACAGCTGGTGGAGCTGCTGTCTTACAGTTCTAATGATTCGGTTTGGTGTTGTCTGCATTGAATTTGCTTATTCTTCCTGCGCTGCTTGGGTTTTCTCCCATGTCCCAAAAACATGTGGGTTGGGAGCTTAATTGTATATTGGTAATTCCCCAAGTGGGCTGGTGAATCATGTCATCGGGGGGAAGGGGACAGGGGAAAGTTGACGGAAATATGTAAAATATAATTTCTTCATAGGTCAGGAAAGTCCCAATTTTTTCTTTAAATTATTCATTTTGGGGATCTAGGCAGCATAGCCAGCAGTTACTGTTTAGAACTGCATGATAAGATGGTAGCAATGGGTTTCAATCTCAATCTGCTGCAGCCTTTCTGGCAAAGATACACCTAGAATGATGCCAGGATTCATTTATGCCCAGCAGCAATGAGGGAACTGCAATATATTTTCAAGTCAGGATGGAATGCAATTTAGAAGGGAACCTAGAAGGGTGGTGTTTCCAGTCACCTGAAGCTTTTGTGAACCTTGATGAGAGAGGTCATAATTGAAAGTACTGTTTCAATACCCTTGAGTAAGTAACTACAATGGCTTTTATTGATGACGCATACAGAAATCATTGGGTGACAGTGGTATATGTTTAAGATGGTGAATGGGGAAGCAGTCAACACGGCTGCTTTGTTCTGGATAGTGGTGAGATTCTTGCGTCATTTTAATCCTGCACTCATCTGCTTGAAGATTGGCAAAAACATACCAAAATGAATGCAGTTTGAATCTATATCCAAGCCTTTGCCACATACATTATCTCTTCCAATATTCCACTGCACTCCAATGACGGTAGGAAAGGCAAAGATAAAGATTCCCTACCCTTTCCAAATTGAAAAACTACATAATACTAGAACAGACGAGTCGAGAAAATATTTATTTTCCCTCAATCAACAACCAAGTATTTCTTAGCAGTCCTCAAATTAAACTTACGAACAAAAACACAGAATGGAGATTCCACATCGTATAAACATAAAGAAAACAGGGTTTACTTAAAAGGAAGACATTTTCAAAATGGTTGCTAAGAAATTTTGAAAATATATTTCAGATTTTCACTATAATCAGGCAAGTAATAAATATGAGAAAGAAAACAGACCCCCAAATCTTATCTTGATTTATAAAACCCTCAGAAAATGCGCACATATAATGTCAATTGTAAAAGTTTTTCTGCAGTTCTGGGTTGTCAATTAATATGGTGATTAGATAATACCATTTGATTTCTGTTAATTTGAAATAAAGTCAGCACAATTTTCACTGACCAAATAGTTATTTATTGTACTCAAAATCTGTAAGTTCTATTTCCTGAATCTTCAAATTGCACTGGGATCTACAATGCATTTTAATGTTATTATTCAAGAATCAGCAATACAATGGAACTTTTTAGAATTGTTGAGGATGATGCTACTACCTCAGAGACCCGGAATCTTTCCAGATCTTGAGAGCTTTAAATTATGTAATTAAGTGGCAAAAGAATGAAAGGCAGTTGATGGATGTGTGGGAGAGAATAAATTAGAGGAGCATAAGGAAATAAGGAGAGGCAAAGAGGATTGCACTATCTTGAACCATGAACTGTGTGAACTTCCTGATGTGGCCTATTGCTATTTTATGATTAAATAGTAATAAAATGTTCTTGCAATAAAATTATAGATTCAAGTTGACTTGCCTTTCTGAAGCACTTGCAAAGCAAACAGGGTGTGTTGCAGTGCAGCCAGCCTTTTCACATTTCCTATATTTTTTCTCACAACCGTCTTCCTCTTCCTCAGTTTCAAACGTTTTCCTTTTGACCTTTATCACAACCCAAATGAAGGTAGAATTAATATACATTAGTGAATTGCTGGACTTGCAGCGATATTATTTTACAAAATGAAAGAATTAACTATTAAATATTACATTCTGGAGTACATTGCAATAAGTGTTAAGATATATCAAGGATTAAGTCTTCTAAAGTGTCTTTAAAGTAATATGGAATGTAAACCATATGTACCATTAGTGGCATATCACTTACTACAGCTCACATCCTTCTGCAAAGCTGCAATGACATCCATCTTGCATCTTCCCAAGTCTGGGGATTGCAAATAGAACAATGGGAAATGGCATCTTCAATGGAGAACAAGGTCAAATTCTGTACAAATGCAACAAATTCATAAGAGGAGATTTGCAGCCTTGCAGAAACCCAGTGATCATCCTGAACTGCATATCAATAAATATGTTTAAACTATACATCGTACCCTCATTTCTATAGAAGTTTTTTTAATCTTGATGTTATTTTAAATTATAGTTAATTTCAGTATACCTCAAAAATTTGTAATTTATAACATCCAGTTGTGGCGATAGTTCCTGTAGTTGTGTGCATCGTTCTTTTAAAATTAAAGGTTTGTAGCAAATTGGATTAACACAAAAGGCAAAATGGCATTCAATTTAATTCAAATTTTTAAAAATCCAAGGTAACACACTACTCCAATTTGAATTAAATAAAGGTGCAACAGATATTGGTTTTAATAGGTCTGTACAACACCTGTCTTCCAGATGACCTCAAAGGGGGATCCATTGCCGTTTCGAGAATAGCTGGCCTTTTCTTTGTTCGCATTCGCCCACTTATGCCACTCAAGGAATCTACAAATAATATACATATAATATTAGTGAAATATTCACCTTTGAATATACTTTAGAAAATCTAAACAATACGCCATTTGCAGTCATAGTTTATTAAATAACTCCTGTGATTTGGAAACAGTTGGCAAAGAGAAGGCAAATCTAGTTAACCAGAGATTATTATTTGGTACAGTTACTTTTGTTCTTGCCGTAAAGATAGATGCAATCTATTTTCAACAATTGCCAAATATTTCTAAATTGCCAAATATTATGTCCAAATATATTTCTAAATTGCCAAATATATCAATTATGTCTTTGTGTAACTTTTTGTGCAAGATCTGAATAAGTTCTGCCCTTCATGTATGATTATACAATTTTTCTTAACCTTGTTAGTTAACTCTTTAATGTTCTTTTCAGTTTAATTTCTGTGTTGAATCACATCAAACCCATGTGGCTTACTACACCTTAGCTTGCTAGTAACTTTAACCACATGTGATTTTTTCTATTACAAAAATTCAAATTGTGGAGTACAGAGGCAAATAAATAATTGATGGGTCTTTGTCCCAAACATTATGGAGGACACTGTATAACCAAAGGTTTGGCCAAAGGTCATAGGAAAGATAGAGAGAAAGAGACAGAAAGGTATGCAGGAAATTCAAGATTAGGAATTCTCCATCAGAGGGCAAGGCTGTGAATGATGGGGAAAATGATCTGCAGAATTCAGTTGAGTTAGGGTTTAAGAATTAAGATCTTTTAGGGATAACAGTGA
Source organism: Leucoraja erinaceus (assembly GCF_028641065.1). Taxonomy (NCBI): domain Eukaryota; kingdom Metazoa; phylum Chordata; class Chondrichthyes; order Rajiformes; family Rajidae; genus Leucoraja; species Leucoraja erinaceus. The sequence goes on along the minus strand of NC_073378.1, from coordinate 33,281,491 downwards.
TGAAGGAAGATAATAGATTCGAGTGACAAGGATGTGAGCGAAGTCAGAAATTGATCGTACACAAAAATGCTAGAGAAACTCAGCGGGTGCAGCAGCATCTATGGAGTGAAGGAAATAGGCAAAGTTTCGGGCCAAAACCCTCTTCAGACTCCATCATTTTAAATCTAAAAGGTTAGCAGGCAAAATACCAATGTAGGATGATGAACTCAAGCAATGGGCATAGTGTACAGGATCGAGTCAGCAATTTTTGGATAACTTCAGATTTATGTAAGCTGGAAAACTAAAGGCTAGGTAAAGTATCAAAGTAATCAAATCTGAAAGTAATAAAAGCACGGTAAAATGTTGCTTAGCTTCAGATTCATATAGAGGTGGTGTGCAGGAAAGGACATAGATAGTTATGGAATTAAATTTGCAATTGGGAAAAACATAGTTGGTGTTCCTTCTAGTGGATAAACCTGTGGCTCATTCATGTTTACTGTTGGACAAGTAGCGTGACAACAGAACAACAAAGTCCAGAGGGTTGATTGAGATGAAGAACAGAGTAGCTTTTGTATATTTATGTATTCTTTGAATGATATGGCCAAAGGGCATGTCATACATTCAGTTATATTGCAATGTTTCCACCAAACAACAGTCATGTAATCTTCCAACCCAGACATAAAATATGTCAGACTAAATAAAAGACTTTGGAAAAAGATGTTTGTATATTTCAACACACTCACTAATGTAAGCTAAAAGAGTGAGACAACAACAATGAGATACAATATACGATAATTACATTTACCCTATAAATATACCCGACTCTGCCAGAAACTTACGGTAGCTAATTTCATTTTATACAAACATTTAGAATCGCATTTAGAATTTTTCTCTGGAAAGGAGTCCTCGCTTGCCAGTGATGATCCTCTTCTCCACTCTTCATGGACTCTTCTGCTGATCTTCTACTCTCTCTGGACCTTTTTATTTAAAATGGCGGCACATCAACCGTCTTGGCTTCTCTACTCCCCTTACACACTTCAATCTCACCTTCACTGAACATGCAGCCCTCCAGACTCAGTAACAAATCCAATTATTATTATCAAACCCAACGACAAGGAAGATGCTGTTGTAATTTGGCAGACTGACCTCAAACATGCTGATGCCAGGTGCCAGCTCCCAGTCACCGACTCATTCCTTCCCCTTGACCATGACCCCACAGACAAACAACAGGCCACCCTCTCCCAGACAATGCCCATCTCATCACCTCTGACATTCTCCTCTCTACAGCCTCCGACCTTATAGTTCCCTGGCCCTGTACTTCCCGTTTCTATCTCCTTCCCAAGATCCACAACAAGACTGCCCTGGCAGAATCATTGGTTCTGCCTGTTCCTGACCCACAAAAGCCATCTCCAGATATCTTTATTCCACTTTGTCCCCACCTTGTCCAATCTCTTCCAACCTACATCTGAAACACCTCACAAACTCTTCGACAATTTAACAATTGTGAATTACTAAGCCCCTATTACCTCATCTATCCCTTGGACGTCCAGTTCGTTTATATCTCCGTTCCCCTCCAGGAAAGTCTTCAGGCCCTCCTGATCTTTCTTGAACACAGATCCAATCAGTTCCCCTCTAATAACATTCTCCATCGCCTGGTGGAATGCCTTCACCCTTAACCTCTCTTTTGACTCCACTAATTTTCTTTGTTAAAGGTGTCATAGATGTACCCCTCACTCATGTCTCGTGTATATCCCGTAGTTCAGCTCTCACTCCCCTCCCCCAAGATGGAATAAGGATAGAGTTCTCCTGGTCCTTGCATTTCATCCTGTGCCTCCGCATCTAATACATCAGGGGGCAACACGTGATGGCTGCCTCACCAACGGTCTGTCTTCGTCTTTTCCTTCTTACTGTTTGAGTTTGTTGCAAAATGTACGTGTTAGTTTATCTTTAGCTTTGTATTATGTGGGGGGTGGTGGGGGAAACTTTTTTATCTCTTTCCTCGACGGAGATGTAATTTCTTCCGTGCTATATCCCCGTCCGCACTGCAGCCTAACACCGTGGAGTTGGCTGCCTCTTGCTGGGACTTCTAGAGCTCCAAAACAGTGGAGCCTGTGGACTTTAACATCTCGGAGCGGACAATCCCTTTGTCAGGTGTCGGCCTTTGGTGCTCCAACCTGTGGGAGCTGCAGACTTAAGCTCGATCGCCGGCTGCGGATGGCTCGACTCCCCCGACCGCGGGAGGAAAGGAGGAAAGAAGATAAGACTTTATTGCCTTCCACCACAGTGGGGAATGTGGAGGAGCTGCTGTGGTGGATGTTCATGTCAATTTTTATGTAGTTGTGTGTCTTGTTGCTTTTTTGTTATGACTATGGCAAACCAAATCCCTCATATATTGCAACGCATACTTGGCTAACTGATTATGATTATGATGATCATTCTCCAACGTTTCCACTTTCTTCAATGTGATCCCACTCGCAGTCACATCTTCTCTTTCCTACCCCTTTCCGCAAAGACGGCGACCACCACAAATTCTTGGTTCTCAATCCTTCCTACCAAAACCATCCCATCCCCAGGTAATTTCCTCAGCAACTGCAAGAGATCTAAAATCTGTCTAGAGTGCGGAAACAGGCACTTCGGCCCACCGAGTCCATGCCGACCAGTGATCCCCACACACTAACACTATCCTACACACACACACACACACTAGGGACAATTTGCATTTCTACCCAGCCAATTAACCTACAAACCCGCACGTCTTTGGAGTGTGGGAGGAAACCGAAGATCTCGGAGAAAACCCACGCAGGTCACGGGGAGAACGTGCAAATTCCGTACAGACAGCACCCGTGGTCAGGTTCAAACCCAGGTCTCTGGCGCTTTGAGGCAGCAACGCTGCACCACCGTGCCGCCTTCATATCAAACCAGGGACCCCGGCAGCCCATCCCAAAGAGTTACTCCAGCACTATGTGTCTTTGTTACAATTGCACAACACCGATATTTTTTCAAGTGGTCAATGACCCTAATTTCTAAAGAAAAAGCAAGTGAGATTGATCTAAAGTTCAGCAGCAGCTATAAAAGCACGACACATTGAAATTATGCATGGTGAGGTGCAATGCACATGCCTGTTTTATGCAGAGAATTTTGGTAATCGTGCTGGCCAAAGAAAGATCATACCTGGAATCAAGAGAAGGCGTGAGAAAGGAATGAGCAAGTGATGTTAAGAAGGAAATTGGGGCCCAAGGTATATCTGCTGCCCCCTTTGACTGCTAATATCAAGGTTCTTAAATACTCATCTTGATATGAGGCATGAGTCTTTTCATACTATACTGCTCCGCAACTCTCCAGATAAAGAATTACTGCCTGAATGGCCAATTCCATTCATGGATCCTAGATTAGAAATGAGTTTTATGCAAGCAATAACAAATATGTTAAGTACATATTTTAATATTACTGTCTATGCCTTTCAACATCCATGATGGAGCTTCAAACAAAAAACCTGGAACAATTTGGAGTCACATATGCAGTAGGATCCAGATCTCTCACAAAAATCTGATCCAAGATGAGATTCCTTCACCTATTTCACAAAAGGATTCCTAATCCATAGTGAGACAGTAAAACACACTACAAAAGAATCCAGGCAAGTTATTGCAAGAGTTCTAATGAATGATCACGCATAAGACCAGTTAAATTACTTTGAGTTGTTAAGGGCAACTTGGACGACCTAATCCACGAGTTTAGAAGATCCTAGACGAGGTGAAAAAAATGTCAAGGTCGTGTTGACTCGCCGAAGTAAAAGACCTCCTACGACTATGTCTCCGACCTCCTACGACCCCCCTCTACCTCAGTCTTCCACACCTAAGACCAACTACGACTAGCTACGAGTGGAAAATTATCACATGATAAAATTACGTCATGTTTGCATTTTTTTTCACGGCCCAGTTACCGACCTACGACTACCATCACGACCTACCTATGAGTAAAAAGTATCAATTCTTTCCATGCCGACCATTTTTTTACTCGTGGACATTTTTTATTAGGCTGGAAAAACGGCGCAACATACTTGAGGCCAAAAGTACACGGAGACCACTCACTTGCATGAGGAAGAGTTGTGAAGACCTCCTACGACCTTGTGGCGACCATGCTGCGAGTACGAGTCAAGGGCAAACTTGGCAGAGGTCGCCAATTAGGTCGTGAAAGTGGGACAGGGGCTTTATATTCCGGACGGCAGAATGAATAACAACCTACACGCTGGTTGCCTGGATCACGGGAGAGAGATTTATTACCCGACATTCCCTGTTAAATATTGAACACCAACTCATTAACATATACATGAATATCAGGGCTCTCGCTTAACATTTTTTCCCTGTTGCCAGCCGGGCAACGTTGGCAGCTTTTGAGGTTGCCAAATGACATTTTAGGTGGTCATTTAAGATGGCTTACATGACGCGTGCTTGGACAAAGTGCGTAGTTATGAAGCATTCTCAATTAAGCATTCACATATTATTTCTGCTTCAAATGAAGTCACAAACTAACATATTTACCAATCAAGACATGATATATACCACAATGTCATGCAGCAAAATTATAATACGGTATCTCAACTCTTTTTACACACTGCAATTAATGCAATTTTTATTATTTCTTTCCACTTCCAAACAAAAATGTGGTTGGATTATTCAGCGTATGATCAACCTGTGTCAATAAATCCTGGACCTTGATAACATATATGCTTAACCATGCACACTACAAGCATGTTTTCTGTGAAGGACCGAACATTATCATGACATGGCCATAGCATGGGTCGTTATTGCTATTGGTACATTAGCACTCTCGAAACACTCTCGCTTCCCACATAATTTATCCACAACAAAATATACAGGTTGCAAGGAATTTTCTAAAGGCATTTTCTGATAATAGCTGACAAAACTGACTATACCCATCTGACATTACACTAACTAACAAGAGATGGCCAAAGGACATAAATGCAGCAAATGTTTGGTAATATATTTAAAGGTGTCAAGACGCCACATTACCAGACATTCAGATTAGATATATGTGACAATGAAGATACCCAGTTTGTAAGCACCATTAAAAAAAAAAAAATTGTTGATAAACGCTTTTTCCATCATTCCCACTTCAGAATTAATTTTAAAATTTCAACTGAAATATCTCCTGACTAAATTTGTGATGTATATGACTGACTGTAGAAGTAAAACCTGGATAAATCCAACGTATAGTTGTGAATGTTGCTCATTAAATAACAACAGTACTGATACTCCATATTAAGAGCATTGATACAGGGGATGTCAGTGAGGACTGAATATAGGCAGGAATGGGGATCAGTGCGGGATGGAGAGGAGGGGTCTCAGGATAAGGGGAGTGGAGAGTGGCGTACGAGAGAGAGAGAAAGGAAGGGGCAGAGGAAGTGGGAAGGAAGGCCAGCTCTCCTTGGACAACAGGTCAGGCATGGAAACCGCAACCAAAATATGGAGGGGACCGCGGACAGAATATCTTAGCGGCCGCGCGGCGAGGCTTCAGAGGCTTCTGTGAACGGTAATTTCAGCTCAACTCTGCCCAAAGATACTAGAGGAGCTCGTCTAGTATCTTTGACTCTGCCTGTCTCGCCTACAGTCATGTCTCAATCCAGACAGGGACAGGCAATGTTGAGCTGGGTTTAGCGCTGCTTCTCTGCGCTGGCTGTGGGCCTGGGGGCACCGCGCCCGTGTGACTACTGATGTCTCTGGCCATCCCCGGGCGTGTGGAGGCTCTCGGGTGGGGACGGGGATGGTCCAGTGGCGGTTCGGTAGCGATTGCAGAGCCAGAGAACGGGATCGGTCCTGGCTGCGGTGCAGGGCTGCCGAGAGTGTTTTGGCTCGTCTCATTCCTCCAATCTCCCCCCCCCTCTTTACTCTACTTCCGCTTCTGACCGACACCTCCCCCCTCCAAGGGTTTGTTTTGAAAGCGCCGTTGGCGGAGTGGCAGCAGCGGCCTTTATCAGGCCGGGCGGGGGGAGGGAGGAGGAGGAGGAGGAGATGGAGCCGTCGCCGCCGCTGCTGCTGCTGTGCGGGGCCCGACATTCGCTCTGACCCTCCGTCACGCCACACTTAGCATCTTTCCCACAACCGTTGCCGACACAAAACGTCACGTTCCTTTTCTCCAGAGATGTTGCCGGACCCATGTAGTTACTCCTGTTTTTTTGCGTCTATCTTCGGTATAAACCAAGTTGCCAAGCCGGGCAAAATGACTCGCTGTTTAGGTTGCCCGGCGGCACTTTGAGTAGTCTGTGGCACCCGGGCAACCGTTAATTTCGAGCCCTGAATATGTATGAATACATTACACTGCTCTCCTTTTTTAAAGTATTAAATCTAAGTACATGGTTACAATTTTGTTGTTGTGATACTTGATTTAAACCAGTATTTATGAAATCTTAAATGATATACATAATATATTCATTTTACATATCTACACATTTTCATTTTACTTATACAGTGAGTTACTTAACTTACAAACCTAATCTGACAACTGGTTTACAGATCCTGCCTGATCGTCTAACAGTAACAGGTGTAACAGGTGTGGGTGTTGACACGACTGTTGGCTTGTTTGGCTCTGTTTTAGTACCCTGACTTTGACAGAGGAATCTGGTTCTATGTCTGTACTAACTGAACTTTGTGTTTCAATCACAGTGGTCTCTTACAACTCACTTTCAGATAAAAACTCGGGGATTAGGACTTCATGCTCAGTTTTTGGTTCATCTTTGGCTGGAATCATTTGATCAACTTGAACACTTTTAATCCTATCTCCAATTTCAACTAAGTATCTTTTTGTTCCACACACTTCCATTATTTTCCCAACATCCCATTTGTTTCGACTGGAATTGTTGGGAGGACTGAGAACACGAACCTGCTCCTCTCCTTTTTGTGGGAGTCAAAATGGCGTTTTTGACTTAACTGTTTTTGCTCAACTCTCAAGGCCAAATTGGGTTGAACAAGACTTAGGCGTATTTTTGGCCTTCTCTTCATCAACAGTTCTACAGGTGAGTAACCCATTGTTGTGTGTTGTGTGGTTCTGTACTTCAGCAAGAAATTAGCCAAACGATGTTTCATGCTGAGCTTTGAACTACCCTGCAAAACCTGTTTCTTGAGAGCATCTTTAACAATTCTAACAGACCTTTCTGCCGCCCTGTTGGAGGCTGGATGGTATGGGGGAACAAGTGTGTGTTTTACACCATTCCGCTGCAGGAACTCTTTGAACCGTCCTGAATGAAACCGAGGCCCGTTATCAGAAACAACTTCTTCCGGTAAACCAATGCATGCAAAAATTGATCTCAATTCATCTATGGTACACTCAGTAGCCGTGCGTGACCCCATATGCTTTACCTTAATCCATTTGGAATAACTATCTACTAGTTCCAGAAAGTGATCATTACTCTTTTCACAAAAATCTACATGAACTCTCTGAAAAGGTCTACTTGGCCATGACCAGGGTTGCAGTAGTGTTTTTGGTGGTTTACTCCAGCAATTTTGGCAGACGCTACATTTGCTCACCAGTGACTCAATGTCACTGTCAATACCAAGCCAATACACTAAACTTCTGGCAATTGACTTCATAATAATAATAATAATAATAATAATAATAATAATATATTTTATTGTCATTGCACATCAGTGCAACGAGATTTAGTATGCAGCTTCCAACCGATGTAAAAGAAAAGTAAAATAAATAAATAAGCTGTGTGACGTGACCATCCGAGGGAGACAGTCCAGGGGGGATGGCGGGCACTCAGCAGGGCCGGTTCAGAGCCGCTATAGCTCTGGGAATAAAGCTGTTTCTGAGTCTGGAGGTTCGGGCGTAGAACGCCTTGTAACGTCTGCCGGAGGGAAGTAGTTCGAACAGTCCGTTACAAGGGTGTGAGGAGTCTTTATGGATGCTGACGGTCTTCCTGAGGCACCGTGTGTGGTAGATGCCCTCCAAGGCTGGTAGCTGTGTCCCAATAATCCTCTGCGCTCTGTGGACGACGCGCTGAAGAGCTCTGCTCTCCGCCTCCGTGCAGCTGAGATACCACACAGAGATGCCATACGTTAATATGCTCTCTGTGGTGCAGCGGTAGAACGTTGTCAGCAGCTGTTGGGGCAGACCAGTCTTTTTTAATGTCCTCAGGAAGAACAGTCGTTGCTGTGCCTTCTTGACCAGCGCAGCGGTGTTGGTGGACTATGTGAGGTCCTCTGAAATGTGAGTGCCCAGAAACTTAAAGCTGGACACTCTCTCCACACTGTCCCCGTAAATGGAGATTGGGGCCTATTCTCCATTATGGGACCTCCTGAAGTCAATAATCAGCTACTTGGTCTTGGAGGTGTTTAGTGACAAGTTGTTACGTGCGCACCAGTCCGCCAGGTTCTGCACCTCCGCTCTGTATTTTGTTTCATCACCGTTGGTGATCAGCCCAATCACTGTTGTGTCGTCTGCAAACTTCACGATGGTGAAGTTTGCTGGTGAAGTTTGCTTACTATGCTAGGATGTTCGGCATGAAGTTCATTCATAATTTTGTTTCTCAAAGACTCTGGTACAACCATTCTGTAACCCACTTAATGCATCCCTGCTCACATGATAATTCATGGCGTTGATTATGGAAAGGCTTCTGCTCTGAGTTCAGAACTGAGTTCAATCCACTATCGATTTCAGTCCAACCGTTCATAGACCCACTTCAGCACAGTGTCTATCTCTGTTTCTGCTGCAATTTCTGTTGTCACTGGAAGGTCTTCATCTACAACTTGCAGCGTGTAGATTGAGTTCTCACTTCCCACGTCAGAGTTCTCATGGGGCAACCGGGACAACGCATCTACAACTGCGTTGCATTTGGAGCTTCTATACTCAACCTTGTAGTCATACTGGGACAGCAAAATTGCCTAACGTTGCATCCTTGATGCCGCCATGGAAGGTATTGCTGACTTGGGACCAAGTATCACTAGAAGTGGCTTGTGATCAGTCACTAGGGTGAATGGTCTGCCGAGAAGAAACTGATGGAATTTCTTGATTCCGAACACGATGCTGAGTGCTTCCTTTTCTATCGGTGCATAATTGCGTTCATTCGGTGATAGGGTGCGGGTTGCAAAAGCAATAGGCTTTTTCTGTCCGTCATTCATTGCGTGGGAGATCTGCACCTACACCATAACTTCAAGCATCACAAGCAAGTTTTATTTCGCATGTCATATCGTAGTGAACAAGGAGTTTGTCACTTGTCAAGTTTTCCTCGCAAATGTCATATGCACGTTGCTGTTCCTTTCCCCATGTCCATTTCACATCTTTTTGTAGCAGATGATGTAGTGGCTTTAGCACAGTTGCTAAATCTGGAAGGAATCGTGCATAGAACTGCACCATCCCAAGGAATGATCGTAGCTCTGACACATTGTTGAGTTTTGGAGCATTCATTATTGCTTCAACTTTCGCCTTCACAGGGCAAAGTCCTTTGGCGTCTACTTTGAGTCCAAGGTAGACCACCTCTGACTGCGCAAATGCACATTTACTTTGTCGCTGTTTGACATTGTGGCAGTTCAGTCGTGTGAGAACTTGCTCGAGGATTTCCAGATGTTCTACCATGCCCTCTGTGAATATCAGTAGGTCATCCTGGTTGCACACACAGTGCGGAATGCCTTGTCACATTTTGTCCATGACAGACTGGAAAATATTCAAGAATAAGGGGGATCTTATAGAAACTTACAACATTCTTAAGGGGTTGGACAGGCTAGATCCAGGAAGATTGTCCCAATGTTGGGGAAGTCCAGAACAAGGGGTCACAGTTTAAGGATAAAGGGGAAATCTTTTAGGACTGAGATGAGAAAAACATTTTTTACACAGAGAGTGGGGAATCTCTGGAATTCTCTGCCACAGAATGGAGTTGAGGCCAGTTCATTGGCTATATTTAAGAGGGAGTTAGATGTGGCCCTCGTGGCTAATGGGATCGGGGGTATGGAGAGAAAGCAGGTACAGGATACTGAGTTGGATGATCAGCCATGATCATATTGAATGGCGGTGCAGGCTCGAAGGACCAAATGGCCTACTCCTGCACCTATTTTCTATGTAGGAGAGGGGGAAGAACAGTCCAGTGGTGGCACCGGAGACCCGTTTTAGTATAGCGTTATGGCATTGAGTGTAAGCACTTTAAGTATTTTAACCCAAGAATCTAATTCTTGCTCAACAGTCATTAGATTGGAAACCATAATTTATTTTCTATTAGTCTGAAGAAGGGTCTTGTCCCGAAACGTCACCCTTTCCATCTCTCCAGAGATGCTGCCTGCATTGAGTTACTCCAGCATTTTGTGTATACCTTCGATTTACACCAGCATCTGCAGTTCTTTCCTACACATTTATTTTCTTTTGTCAAGTTAAATGTTTCAGATGTTGATGATCCAAAAAAAAGTCATCACTCAAGTTCAGACTGCACCTGACAAAGAGGAGCAGCAGTAAAGAGGAGCTCCTTAAAGGAGGAAGGGAGAGAATTTGAAAACTTAGATAATTGAAGCCATAACCTCTTGCATGATCAAACAGCAAGAAAATGAGTCTATAGGCATCTTGAAAGATTACAAGGCTAGAACAATTTTAATTTATTTTACATTAGTTCTCAAATGTATTACTGAATTAAATTTACAATTCAGACAAGAAAAGGTAACATTTGCTGGTTAATTGTGCTAACAAAGCTAATATAAAGCAAAGCAGTTTAGTTTATCATTGTCACGTGTACTGAGGTACAGTAAAAAGCTTTTATTACGTACAATAGAACTTTGTGCCGGTTTGCTCCCACCAAAAAAAACTGTCCAAATAATACCAACTGAGACCAAGCTAGTCACCAGTTTTTAAATATTTTAATTTACATGCTTTTATGTCTTTAAAAAGTATACAGCAACGAGCAGGCATCACCACAAAATATAATGTTTAAATATTTCACTATTTAAAATCAAAAATGCCTTCCAAAAAGGATCGGACCATGCTCAACCATTAAACACACATCATCTTCCTATAATCTAAATGCAAGTTCTAACTAATAATCTCAATTTACCACATGCAAAGGATTTTTTTTACACCAAAGTCAAAACAATGAGACAAGGATGGTAATTACCTTGAACTTTAAGTAAAATTTCCATGGCAACATACTGTTGAAAGTTCTACCTCTTCTTCCTTTAATCACCTCCCCACTGTTCATTCCCCAGTGCAATTACTGCTGTCAGCCATAATATAAAAATCAGCTGGATCTCACCCAAGCACACATTAGGTTACAGAAGATCCAACTTGTGGAAATGTAATATTATCTGATTTAAAAAAAAATAAGTTTTCATGATAGGAAAGTTAGTTACAGAAATCTTCAGGGGTTAGTGAATAGGGGTAGCAGCTAGTTAATTATGCAGGTAATCAGTATTTGAAAACTATTTACATGTAACATCCCCACAGTGGTAAAACAGATAAATTGTCTTTAACACACAAGCGGCCAGCTCACAGCAAGCAGCCAGTTAGTGACACAAGAAACTGCTTAGTCTGGACAGTTGTGCAAAGAAATAAGGGACTGGTGAAACTCAGCAGGTTAGGCACCAACTGTGGAGGGAAGGGACAGACATTTTAGGATTGGACTCATCCTTAGAATGAGCGTTCTTCCAGACTGGAAATATCATCTGTCCATTTCTTCCACAGATGCCGACACAAGGAACTGCAAATTCTGGAATCTTAAGCAAAATACTGGGAGGTCTCAGCGGTCAGGCAACCACTGCATAAACTCCTGAATTCATCCAGCACTTTGTGCTTTGCCCTCCACAGATGAGGCCTGGTCCACTGACTTCCTCCAGCCTTTATATATTGTGCTACTTAATAGAGTTGCTTTGGAAAATGACAAGCAATCTCTGAAATCAGTTTACGGACAGTTGTCAGCATAGACCCTTACAAATCACGGGGATTACAGCCAATTTTAGAAAACAGTTGAGCAATGAAACTATTTCATAATTTAAAACTACTCTAATCAGAGATTGCAATGAGTACCTTGCTGTTAAAAAACTAAACATTGCAAAAGGAGTTAGGATTTGTGCTTCTACCTTTTAGTGCATCAATGCTCCAACATCCTAAAAACAGGAAGGCAGATTATTTTCTAAATGGTATCACGTTGGGAAAAGGGGAAGTACAATGAGGTTTGGGGGTCCTTGTTCATCAGTCACTGAAAGTATGCATGCAGGTACAGCAGGCAGTGAAGAAATCGAATGGCATGTTGTCCTTCATAACAAGAGGAGTTGAATATAGGAGCAAACAAGTCCTTCTCCAGTTGTACAGGGCCCTAGTGAGACTACACCTAGAGTATTGTGTGCAGTTTTGAGAAGTACATTCTTGCTATTGAGGGAGTGCAGCGTAAGTTCACAAGGTTAATTCCCGGGATGGCGGGACTCTCATATGTTGATAGAATGGAGCGGCTGGGCTTGTATACTCTGGAATTTAGAAGGATGAGAGGAGATCTTATTGAAACATATAAGATTATTAAGAGTTTGGACACACTAGAGGCAGGAAACTTGTTCCTGATAGAAACATAGAAATTAGGTGCAGGAGTAGGCCATTCGGCCCTTCGAGCCTGCACCGCCATTCAATATGATCATGGCTGATCATCCAACTCAGTATCCAGTACCTGCCTTCTCTCCATACCCCCTGATCCCCTTAGCCACAAGGGCCACATCTAACTCCCTCTTAAATATAGCCAATGAACTGGCCTCAATTACCCTCTGTGGCAGAGAGTTCCAGAGATTCACCACTCTCTGCGTGAAAAAAGTTCTTCTCATCTCGGTTTTAAAGGATTTCCCCTTTATCCTTAAGCTGTGACCCCTTGTCCTGGACTTCCCTAACATCGGGATGTTTGGGGAGTCCAGAACCAGGGACCACAGTTTAAGAATAAGGGGCAAGCCATTTAGAACGGAAATGAGGAAATACTTTTTCACACAGAAAGTTGCGAGTCTGTGGAATTCTCTACCTCATATGACGGTGGAGGCCAGTTCTCTGGATGCTTTCAAGAGAGAGTTAGATAGCGCTCTTAAAGATAGCGGAGTCAGGGATATTGGGAGAAGGCAGGAATGGGATACTGATCATGTGGATGATCAGTCATGATCACATTGAATGGCGGTGCTGGCTCGAAGGGCCGAATGGCCTACTCCTGCACCTATTGTCCATTGTATTATCACAAAGTAAATAAATTTAAATTTATGTTAATTCAGTACAGCTTGGCTATTATTTTCTATGCTGAAATCTATATTCATGTCAGCAAACAACACGAAATGTTGGAATAACTCAGTGGGTCAGGCAGCATTTCTGGAGAACATAAATAGATGACGTTTTGGGTTGGGATCCTTTTCCAGACCCAACCCGAAACATCTCCTATCCATGTTCTCCACAGATGCTGCCTGACTAGCTGATTTACTCCAGAATTTTTCTGCAAACCAGCATCTGCAGTTCTTTGTGTTTGCAATCATGTCAGCAGATTGCAAGATAAATGGAAATTCCATGCAGATTATGGTAAATCAATAATATTTGAATGATCTGTAAATATGAATCAAATTAGCTGTCAAAGTCTTTAAGAGCATTTCATGGGTAAAACTTTCTGACTATAATGCTGGAAGCACTGCTGTCATTCAGTCCAGATTTATGGTGTACGGAACAATTCAGTCAAGGAGATTGACCTGCTGAATTTGGACAAAGTAAGTCTGGGCTTGCGCACTGGGAATGCAATTTTGTTTTGTTTTTAAGTTTAGAAATTCATCCTCAGCTGCTTACACAAATGAAGCTTTGAAAACAGTGAATGCGCATCGCATTTCATTTCTGAAATTTGATTCCATATGAGACAACTGAACCAAGTGTTGTACGCATAGCCTAGTGCACTGCTGCTATGTTACATTTGTATGCATCAACTTGGATTGAATTTCAATCGAAAATCTATTGACATGGTGGCACAGCGGTAGAGTTGTTGCCTTGCAGTGCCAGAGACCCGGGTTCGATTCTGACCACAGATGCAGTCTGTACAGAGTTTGTACGTGCTCCCCATGACCTGTGTGGATTTTGCTCTGGGAACTCAGGTTTCCTCCCACATTTCATAGACATACAGGGTTGTAGGCTAACTGGCTTGGTAAAATTGTAAGTTATCCCGAGCATTTGTAGGGCATGTTAGTGTGCGGGGATCGCTGGTCGGCGTGGACTTGTTGGGCCGAAGGGTGTGTTTCCACGCCGTATCTATAAACTAAACTAGAAATTAATACGTTAAAAATAAGCCATTTCTAAGAAGCTAAAATTGGTGTCTGCAGGTAATTTTAGTTAGAATTTAAAACGTACAAATTGTAGACTAATTTTTTGAACTAGCGAACAGAAGTCTTATGAATACTTCACAGATTTTGTGGCTGCGACTCCAAATTTCTCATTACGTCGTGAAAGTGAAACGACTTATGTGCATGCACAATTTTAAAATGTATATCTTGAAACTGCAATCAGTGATTCAATCCTTCCTCAAAAGCACTGCTTTTTATCAGTCTTCTTTCTGATGTAATCAAGCTGAAACAGTTGGGCATTGTCATTTGGTGCATGTGATTGAAATATATCACCAGCGATGCACCAATTTAGTGAGCATATTTCCTTAGTGATCCTAAACATATGCAGGTATTAATATAATGGTTCTCATATATATTCCAATATAATGGATACATTTTAAATTTATGGTTTTGCAGGTTACCTTAATTATTGCCAAGTTTCCATCTTTATTTTACACTTGAACGCTTAAAGAGATTAAAAATGCTAGGTAGACACAAAATGCAGAGGTAACTCAGCGGGACAGGCAGTATCTCTGGAGAGAATGCTACCTGCCTCACTGAGTTACTCCAGCATTTTGTGTCTACCTTCGATTTAAACCAGCATCTGCAATTCTTTCCTAAATAATTAAAAATGACTGCAGTCATGTGAGATGCTCAACCAGATTGATGATACCAGAGTTACTGGGTGCCATAATATTTATAGCCTAAAGACTCATTAATGATGATTTATTAAACCAATTTTTTTAAACTGCGAAACGTTGATCAGGTTTTTAAAGAACAAAATGGAGATAGCGCCCTGGAGTAGTTGAGTGACGGAATTCCATGTCTGCTGATGCTGCAACTGCCAGTGGTGAAAATAAAAATGAGCATTGCCAAGCAACTAATATGTAATAATGTAGATATTAATAAATGGGTAAGGCCTGTAGGAGTTTGAAAACTATTATTTTTGAAAGGATCATGAATATGGCCATACAAACACGGTGACAATAGACAATAGGTGCCGGAGTAGGCCAATCGGCCCTTCAAGCCAGCACTGCCATTCAATGTGATCATGGCTGATCATCCCCAATCAGTACCCCATCCCTGCCTTCTCCCCATATCTCCTGACTCCGCTATCTTTAAGATTCCTCTCTTGAAAGTATTCAGAGAACTGGCCTCCACCGCTCTCTGAGGCAGATAATTCCACACTCACAACTCTCTTTGTGAAAAAATGTTTCCTTTCTAAATGGCTTAACCCTTATTCTTAAACTGTGGCTCTTGGTTCTGGACTCCCCCAACATCGGGAACATGTTTCCTGCCTCTAGTGTGTCCAAACCCATAATAATCTTATATGTTTCAATAAGATACCCTCTCATCCTTCTAAATTCCAGAGTTTACAAACCCAGCTACACCATTCTCTCAGCATATGACAGTCCCTCCATCCCGGGAATTAGCCTTGTAAACTTACGCTGCACTCCCTCAATAGCAAGATTGCAACAATAATGCAACTTTCCGTCTTCACTTGACTGCAATATTCCTCAGCAAAAGTATAAAGATCACTGGACAGATAATGTATTTCCTTGGATTGGAAAGCAGTGATGGGATTGGTCAAAATCAGCATGGATTTATGAAGGGGAAATCATGCTTGACTAATTTTTGGGAATTTGTTGAGGAAGTAACAAGTAGAACGGATAAGGGAGAGCCAGTGGATTTGGTGTATCTGGACTTTCAAAAAGCATTTGACAAGGTCCCACACAAGACATTAGTGTGCAAAATTACAGCACATGGTATTGGGGTAGGGTATTGACATGGATAGAGAACTGGTTGGCAGACTGGAAGCAAAGAGTAGGAATTAACGGGTCCTTTTCAGAATGGCAAGCAGACTAGTGGGGTGCCGCAAGGCTCGGTGCTGGGACCCCAGTTATTTAGAATATATTAACGATTTAGACGAAGGAATTAAATGTAACATCTCGAAGTTTTCAGATGACACAAAGCTGGGTGGCAGTGTGAGCTGCGGGGAGGATGCTATGAGGCTGCAGGGTGACTTGGATAGGTTGGGCGAATGGGCAGATGCATGGTAGATGCAATATAATGTGGATAAATGTGAGGTTATCCAATTTGGTGGTAAGAAGAGGCAGGCAGATTATACTCTGAAACGTGTCAGATTAGGAGAAGGGGAGGGGAATCGAGATCTGGATATGCTTGTACATCAGTCACTGAAAGTAAGCATGCAGGTACAGCAGGCACTGAAGAAAGTCAATGGCATGTTGGCCTTCATTGCAATAGGATTTGAGTTTAGGAGTAAGGAGGTCCTACTGCAGTTGTACAGGGCCCTTGTGAGACCGCACCTGGAGTATTGTGTGCAATTTTGGTCTCCTAATTTGGGGAAGGACATTCTTGCTATCGAGGCTGTGCAGCGTAGGTTCACCAGGTTAATTCCCGGGATGGCGGGACTGACGAATGATGAAAGAATGGGTCGACTGGGCTTGTATTCACAGGAATTTAGAAGGATGAGAGGAGATCTTATAGAAACATATACCTGTACAAGTATTGGACAGGGTAGATGCAGGAAAAATGTTCCTGATGTTGGGGGAGTCCAGAACCAGGTCACATTTTAAGAATAAGCGGTAGTCCATTTGGGACTGAGATGAGGAAAAACTTTTACACCCAGAGTTATGAATCTGTGGAATTCTCTGCCACAGAAGGCAGTGGAGGCCAATTCACTGGATGTGTTCAAAGGAGTTAGATTTAGCTCTTAGGGTGAAGGGAATCAAGGGATATGGGAAAATAGCTGGAACGGGGTACTGATTTTGGATAATCAGCCATGATCACATTGAATGTCAGTGCTGGCTCGAAGGGCCGAATGGCCTACTCCTGCACCTATTTTCTATGTTTCTATGTATATCAAATTGCAACTTCCTTATTTTAAAACGAAAGAATGTTGTTGCAAGTTTCTGTCCAATTTGTCTAATTATTATGCAGCGACCTCATGGTGGAGCCATTATTCCTACCGCAAAAAAACACACTATTTGAGCTTCGGTATTCGGATGGCAGATCCTGTCGGATCCTGTTCCTTATGCTTCACTCAAGGAATCCTGCATCATAATTTCAAAATAAAGCTGCCCGTTGGAATATCTCGAACAGTAATTTATATTACCATTTTCACAAACATTGATATTCAATACAGTAATGTACACACATCCTTCCATCAAATCACATCTGCTACAAAAGGGATACAAATTAAAAATTCTGTTATAGACACCTTACTTTTTCTAGTTGAGCAAGGTTAGTGGCAATTGTCAGGATAATAGAAGTATCTAGTTTCAATACAAATGTTAAACATGGACAGCACAAATTAAAATACAAAAATGTGAATTACTTTCCCACGATCTCTATCATAAACTGCTTAAAATCTACATGAAGGAAAACTGCAGTTAACTGAAGAATAACTTACTGACGTTTAAACAATGTAACATTTCCTCCAAGCTTTTAAAAATACAACTCATTAAATGGGCCTATTACATTCAAATTAATCAATTGTTTAAAATGCAACCCCCAACCGATTACTATTCATGACAATCACTGATAAGAGTAATCTTCAGTTTGTTCCGTCTTTGCCAAAAATCTTTGTGTGCATTGTTGCCGGTAAACATTGCACCCAACAAAGGCAAAACAAAGAGCATGTATGCAAAGTAAAGCGATCAGATTACATTAAAGTGCCCCTGAAGAAAATACCTTCTGAAGTAAGCAAACGGGGAAGGAAAAAAAAATCTCCATTGAAATGCCGATTCAAAACAATGAGACTGCGATGGCTGGTCAATGTCAAGAACAGGAGTCAATTTCCACTTCTCGTTAACATTGACCTTGCCTTGTTGCCGACAACAATGTGGTTTTAATCCTGCTAGGTCTGTCTATGCGAGCTCGGTCTGCGGCTCGGGGAAATCGATGCCCGAGTTCAAGGCCGGTGTGTGGAGATCTTTGATATCCTCTAATCTTCGCACACGGTGGCGGCGGGGATGGGAGTGGAGAGTAAACGACAGCCCCCGGGGAGGAAGAGGCCGATCGGCCCAGTAGAGGGCCCGGTGACTGCTGGCGTGAGGGGCGGCGGACGAAAATAGATCTTTCTTTATAATTTTTTTTTTAATCACTCTAATGAAATGGGCGAGAGCAAGCGGGCGGCGGCACTTTACCTGTGTCCGAATAATACATGGTGGCGCGGCTGCCAGCCCGCCAGCCGATCGTTCCTCCTCCTCCTCCTCCTCTTCCCTCTCTCTGACTCCTTCACCTCCGTCCGTCCGTCCCTCCTCTCTCTCTCTCTCTCTCTCTCTTTCTCTTCCCTCCCTCCTCTGTCACTCCCTCTCTCCCTCCTCTGTCACTCCCTCTCTCTCTCTTCCCTCCTTCCTCTGTCACTCCTTCACCTCCGTCCGTCCGTCCCTCCTCTCTCTCTCTTCCCTCCTTCCTCTGTCACTCCCTCTCTCCCTCCTCTGTCCCTCCCTCTCTCCCTCCTCTGTCCCTCTTCTCTTCTCAACCCTGGCCTCCCTTTCTGTCCGTCCGTCCGTCCCTCTCTCTCTGTCCCTCCGATCACTCTCTGTTCCCTCCTTCTCTCCTCTGCAGGTTCTCCCCTCCTCTGTATGTCCTCCCTCCCTGCGCTCCTCACCTCAGTTCCGCCCCTCCTCTATCCTGCTCCTCCTCTCTCCTCCCCCTCACCCGCGCGGGCGCGCGCGCGCTCCCCGACCCACTCACCCGCGCGAGCGGGCGCGCCCTCCTCCCTCTGGCATATTCACCCGCACGACGCAGCTCGGGCGCGCGCGAGCGCTCGCAACCCCTCGGCCCGTGGGAGGAGCTCGGGCTCGCTCGCCCTCAACGCGCGCGGGCGGGAGAGAGCAAGAGAGGCGCGCGTGACCCCCCTCCCCCCCAACCTCCAACCCGTTGCATCCTCGCCCAGCCCCGCCCCACGCGCGTCCCTCCTCCCCCACGTGATGCGAACCCCGCCCCCTCCCCCACGCGTCGTACGTCCTCCCTCCTGCGCGCCCCAAGCTCCGCCCTCCCACGCGTCACGAACCCTTCCTCATGCCACGCCCCCCCCCCCCCCCCCCCACAAAGATCTTTGCCCTCAACGGCCGTGATTTATATCAAAGATCCGCGCGCCCGTCCGACGCCGCCATCTCATCGCCATCACCATCACCATCATCATCATCAGGGGCGGATTCAGTAAGTGTCAAAGATCCTATAGCGGAGGGTAAGTGTGTCCGGTCGCCCTCGGACTCTGACACAGTGGCGAGACCAAACATACCAGCGATCGTTTCGCTGGACACCTCACACTGACCTTTCCGTCCTGGGCCTCCTCCACTGTCAGTGTGAGGCCCAACGCAAATTGGAAGAACAGCACCTCATATTTCCCTTGGGCAGCTTACACCCCAGTTAAATGATGTTGATTTATCTAAGTTCAATTACCCCTCTCTCCTCTACCCACCCCCACCCGAGTCGTATCAAAGTTGGCTTGTTGTAGCAATGTTACAAAATTTTGAGATTTTAAAAATCAAGTCTGTAATTTATCCCATCAGATAAAGCATAAAAAGAAGTTTAATTTGACACTTAATTCACTTTCATATCTTCAGTATTAAAACGTTATGGCCATTTTCATACTCTGAAATTAGCATCTTGTTCCCAATATCCACAATGTTACAACATTTTGAGATTTAAAAAATCAAGTCTGTAATTTATCCCATCAGATAAAGCATAAAAATGTTTAATTTGACACCTAATTCACTTTCATATCTTCAGTTATGGCCATTTTCATACTCGGAAATTAGCATCTTGTTCCTTATTGCTTTTCTAGTGACTTAACACCAAAGCTGTGATGGAGGACAGTCAAAAGCCCTTAACTTTCTTAAAAATTAAGAGAACTGAAATAAATTTTCAGTTATTATAGATTGAAGCATTCTGAAACAAAGATGAAACAATCTTACTTAGATGACTTGAAATTAGGGCATTTAATTAGTTAGTTACCTAATTGACTACGCGACTCTCGTCAGCAGCGGCCTCTGCAGCCCGTCTGCGTTTTTATTATTTTTTGTCTATGTTTTTATGTAATTTTTGTTATTTTTTGTTGGGGTATGTGGTATGGGGGGGGGGGGGGGGTGGGGTGGGGTGGGGTGGGAGGGAGGGGGTAACTTTTAATCTCTCCCTGCACGGGAGACCCGACCTTTTCTTTGTCGGGTCTCCGTTGTCGTTGGGGCTGCAACGAGGAGCGGCCTCCAACAGGAAGACCAGGGGCTCTGGTGCCGACGACTCACCTCACCGTCGCGGAGCTGGCCGAGTGTGGAGCGGTGGTGGAGCGCTGCTGCGGCCCGACCTCCGGAGATTCGGAGGCTGCAACTACGGGTCTGGCGGACGGCGGCACCGGCAGCCCGCGGGTCCCTGGAGGGAGACCGCTTTTCAGGGCTCCCGCAACGGCGACTTCTCCCGCCCGAGTTGCGGGGTTGAAGAGCTCCTGGAGTGGGGCCTTACAGCACCGCCCCGCGCGGCTTGGAATGGCCGCAGGACTTTGCGAGCGCACACCGGGGGCTCCAACACCAAGACCTGGAGCGTGGCCTTGCATCACCCGGTGTGGCTTTAATGGCCGCGGGACAATCGCCATCGCCAGCCGGGGACTTTGACTTTGACTCTGACATCGGGGGGGGGGGGGGGGGGGAGCGGTTCCTCGCTCCCCTCCATTGAGTCTGTCCAAAGCAAGCGCTGTCTGCGGAGGGCGCTCAGCATCGCCAAGGACTGCTCTCACCCCAACCATGGACTGTTTACCCTCCTACCATCCGGGAGGTGCTATAGGTCTCTCTCCATTGCTGAACCAGCAGGTCGAGGAACAGCTTCTTCCCGGCGGCTGTCACTCTACTCAACAACGTACCTCGGTGACTGCCAATCACCACCCCCCCCCCCGGACACTTATTATTATTTATTCAAATCGTTTGCTATGTCGCTCTTCAAGGGAGATGCTAAATGCATTTCGTTGTCTCTGTACTGTACACTGACAATGACAATTAAAATTGAATCTGAATCTGAATCATTCCACACCGCTTCCACTCTCTGAGTAAAGAAGTTTCCCCTCATGTTACCCCTAAACTTCTGTCCCTTAATTCTGAAGTCATGTCCTCTTGTTTGAATCTTCCCTATTCTCAAAGGGAAAAGCTTGTCCACATCAACTCTGTCTATCCCTCTCATCATTTTAAAGACCTCTATCAAGTCCCCCCTTAACCTTCTGCGCTCCAGAGAATAAAGACCTAACTTATTCAACCTTTCTCTGTAACTCCAGGACAAGGGGTCACAGCTTAAGGATAAGGGGGAAATCCTTTAAAACCGAGATGAGAAGAACTTTTTTCACACAGAGAGTGGTGAATCTCTGGAACTCTCTGCCACAGAGGGTAGTTGAGGCCAGTTCATTGGCTATATTTAAGAGGGAGTTAGATGTGGCCCTTGTGGCTAAGGGGATCAGGGGGTATGGAGAGAAGGCAGGTACGGGATACTGAGTTGTATGATCAGCCATGATCATATTGAATGGCGGTGCAGGCTCGAAGGGCCGAATGGCCTACTCCTGCACCTAATTTCTATGTTTCTATGTTTCTATGTAACTTAGTTGTTGAAACCCAGGCAACATTCTAGTAAATCTCCTCTGTACTCTCTCTATTTTGTTGACATCCTTCCTATAATTGGGCAACCAAAATTGTACACCATACTCCAGATTTGGTCTCACCAATGCCTTGTACAATTTTAACATTACATCCCAGCTTCTATACTTAGTGAAATCCGTCCCCGTTGACGGCTTCAGAAGCTGATTTTAAAATCACTCCAGCGCTGAACTTGTCGGGCGATTAAAAAAAAAATACACAGAACGGCCGTTGGAACAATTCTTCAGCAAAAGCTTGCATTCCAACAAAATATAATCCAGGACAAGGTAGGAAAACACCGCGTTTTAACCCCGCCCCCCCCTCAAAGGAGCCAAAATTGTGCACACGGCCAGTGGCAGAATTGCAGCGCCGCTGAAGATAAGTATTGTAACATACCTACCTATAGGGAGGTTTCACGGCAGTCGGGTCACGACCCATGACCCGTACTGTTGCTACGCTACCACAAATGGAGTACACGCGATGAACTGCAGGTAAGCACTTACCATTGTTTCCAGCGTAGCGGGCCCGTTAAAACCCGCTGAAATTGTCAATTTTTGCGCTGTAAATAATAATGGAAATCGGGACAAGCGTGAGAGACATTTAGCCTACTTCAGAATTCCAAAAGTGAGGAGAAATGACGGTAAATAGGAGCGAGAGCTGAAGGGACAACAACAGCCAGAGTGCTTGGCGAACATTGGCTGTTTGCTCACTGCATTTCATCAACTAAGGCATTATTTGTGTTTTTCTTGATTCCTTTGGCATCTAAAAAGTTTCAGAAGTGATAAATCTGGCTGTAAAATTTTAAAATCGCTCATGGTTCTCAAGTGGATTTTTACATACAAAGAAAAACGCCACTGAAGCAAAATTTACAACCAGATTTATCACTTCTGAGTCTTTTTAGATACCAAAGGAATCAAGAAAAACCACAAATAATGCCTTACTGTGATGAAATGCAGTGAGCAAATGCGATAATTCCCAATATTTTCAATTCCGATATCTGCACGGCCAATGTTCGCCAAGCACTTTAGCTGTTGTTGTCCCTTCAGCTCTCGCTTCTCTTTACCTTCATTTTGCTTCACTTTTGGAATTCTGAAGTTGGGTACATGTCTCTCACACTTACCCCGACTTCCACAATTTTTTACAGCGCAAAAATTCAACATTTTGCCGGTTTTTAACAGGTAGGAAAGTACGCGTTTCTTGCATTAATAACTTATACCGGAAGTTACGGATGTCCTCCAGATGGATTGAGCGGCTCCGTGCGTCAAGCCCTATGACCCAGTGACCTTACGTGTGCATGGCCATTTTCATAGCCTTGTTCCCTATTGCTTTTCCATTGACTTAACTCAAAAGCTGTGATCAAGGACAGTCAAAAGCCCATAACTTTCTTAAAGATTAAGAGAACTGAATGAAATTTTCAGTTATTATAGATTGAAGCATTCTGAAACAAATATGAAACAATCTTACTTGGATGACCTGAAATTAAAGCATGTAATTAGTTAGTTACCCAATTGTAGCTAATTACAAAATTCAATTACTAGATCTAAACATCTATCCATTTCTTAAGAAAAAATTAACATTTTTAAATAGCCTAAATGTTCAAATAACATTCACACAATAATTCACACAATAAATCATCTTGCGGGGCAAGATGATTCAGCGAGATCATCGGAGAAGGGAGGTGTGGGGGGGGGGGGGGGGGTGGGACTGAGGATAGAGTGCGGTGATTGGAGGAGGGAAACGTGGCACAGACCTGTGCCTCATCCGCAGCCAGGATCGATCCGGGCCAGGTCGCCGGTGCTGTCCTGTCCCCACCCGAGTGCCCCCCCCCCCCACCACGGGTGGCCAGAAAGGTCGGGAGTTAGATGGGAGCTGTACCCACAGGCTCACAGCCAGCGCAGAGAAGCAGCGCTAAACCCAGCTCAACTCTGCCTGGTTAACCTGCCTGGGTTTGCGGGAAATATGGCCAGCGCGGAGAAGCAGCGCTGGTATCCCGTCAGTCCAGTCAGGGCTTGTAGGTTAACCCGGCAAGACAGGCAGAGTTGAGCTGCATTTAGCGCTGGATTGGGCCACCGAAGCCTCGCGCATGTGTGCGCATGCGTGCGCGGCCGCCAAAAAATTCTGTTCCCCGGTCCCCTCCATGTTTTGATAGCGCGTTCCGTGCCTGGTGTGAAGGGATGATCAATGGTTGACATGGTCTCGGTGGGCTGAAACATCTATACCTTGTTCAATGCCTTTTGATATTTTGAAACAAACAGAAGCAGATGATGCTGCCTGACCCACTGAGTTCCTCAATAGGTCTGTATGAGGTCCTCTGCTGGAGAGGTCAATACCTGCAAGGGAGGTTGAGGACGGAAGATGGGGGAAAATTGTAGACACAGGGTGGTTGAGTAGCTCAGCATCCTCTGGAGATCATGGATGTGTGAAGTTTCGGGATGGGACGTTTCTTGAGACTCAGTCTGTTCCGATCCACAATGCTGGCGTTTTTCTCCAGTGATGCTGCCTGATCCGCTGTGTTGCTCCAGCATTTTGTGTTTATATTTGGTATAAATCAGCATCTGCAGTTCCTTGTTTGCAAATTGTTATGCATGTTGCAGAATGAGACCCAAGTTGGCGCCAAACTTGGGTGATTCTTTGCATGCTGGTCTCAGAAGTGATTCTGCAACCATTCATTAGAATCGCCCCACTCTTTTAAATATTTATTCCCTTTATCTTGTATCTGTACACTGTGAGTGGCTCGATTGTAATCATGTCTTTTGTCTTTTGCTAACTGGATAGCCCTGCAACAAAAAGCTTTTCACTACCACGTGACAATAATAAAAAACAAATAAACGAAAATAATAAAGCAAATAAACTTTCCAGCAATATTTTTTTAATTAACCACAATGCAATGGTTCAAATAAATTAGTTTTTAAGTGAAATCAGAAAGCATTAGACTACTTTGCTTATAACAATCCATCTTTTTCCTTCAGATAAAAATCTGCTTTTATGTGATGCCATCACATTACTTATTTCCCTGAAGCAACCATGAGTACTAGAGTTGATATACCAAAGGGAAAGAAGTTGAACAAATATGGAGATCTGGAAAATCTTGAATTGACTGCGGAAGACTGGATTACACGTTGGGAAAAGAAACACATTGGTTTTCATAAGGATGAAATTCACAGGTAAATACACATTTCCCCTTCCAGACCGAAAGTTTTTGGAATTGTCCATTTTCCACATTATCTGCATTGATTAGCGGATTGATTCATTGTTCTTTCAGGTTTAGCCAGTTGTTTCTGCGTGATATGGTTATGTTATTTATTTTAAAAACTAATCTCAAAGGATGAGGAGAGTAAAGTGGCATGAGATGAACTGGGTACATACACAGGTAAAATTCTGGTAAAATTATCCAGATATATGTTGTTACTGCATCAACATGCTGAGGGCTCCAATAGGTTTAATTTATCGTTGTGTCCCATTGTCACATGGGAGGCTTGGTCCCCCAACCCAATATTCCACTCCTCACCCATAGCCCCCAACTGTTCGGGCGCAGCTGATGGGTTCCCGTTGTGACGCCCCTGATCCCCCTTCCTCCCCTCCCCTCATCTCTCCCTCCCTCTCCCTTCCCCTACCCTCAGTCACGTCCTCCCTCCCTCCATACCCCCCCTCCCCTCCCTACCCCCTCCTATCCCACTATCCTCCACTCCTCACCCCCTAAACCCCCCCACTCTCCCTCCTCCCCTCCCCCAATTTCCCCCCTCACTGTACCTACCCACTCCTCTCCCTCAATCCCCCTCCTCTCCCTCAATCCCTCCACTCTCCCTCCTCGCCTCCCCAGGATCTCGAGGTTGCGGCCGTCGGCTTCAGCACCCGGCCCCGAACACAGCGCGGCCTCTGGGTTCACGGACTCAGCGCGGCCTCCAGGCTCCCGGAAAGCGCGGCCTCCAGGCTCCCGGACAGCGCAGCTTCCAGGCTCCCGGACTCGGCACGACTTCCAGGCTCACAGATTTGGCGTGGCTTCCGAGCTCCCGGACTCAGCACGGTTTCCAGGCTCACGGACACAGCACGGCTTCCCGGTTCCCGGCTTTATTCTCCTCACCCCGGTGATTGACATCGCGTGCTGGAAGGGGCGTCATTGTAAGCTGGCGAAAAATTGTAGCTCTATCGGGTACCCGTTTTGTCCAAATGTAAAAACAATGCAAACCGGAAGAGCACAAGATGAGAGTTTTAGTTATGGACAGACAGACAGACATACAGATAGATGTCCTTGTTCTACACAGGATTAATTGCCATTGAAGCATTCCATTGTCCTTTTTCTTCTTTTCGTATCTATCTTGTTACAAATGTTGAACTTGTATCGTCCGTCCTGAAAAGGTCGCAAGCTACCAGCGACAATAAGTGGAAGCCATCACTTGTCGCAATAGATGATGTTGGTAGCAAAATTAGCTCATGATACTACTTCCAGTTTCCAGCCCCGCGATGTTCTGCTTTGGGGCTACCATTGTCCTGAAAGTGCTTTGATCATTGAATGTTCTTAATAATTTTATATTTCATTACAATGTAATCTTTTTGGCCTGATTTTATAACATGATTTGAACTGTTAAATAATTTAAATGTCAAGTTTAATTTCTGGCAATACCCTGCAATAACTCTGGCCTTGATGTCACGTCTTTGTGTGTTTTAAAAATGGTAAACACAGATGTACTGAAGTGCCAGGGTTCTCATGAAACCTAACATCAAATAAACTAGACTTTATGCCTTCAGAACAATAGCAAATTAATGCAGATATCTGGTATGATTTGTTTTCTCTTTAATCTGTAGTACAGTGATGAGTGTCACTGTGTAGATGTAGAACAGAAATGAAAAGTTTATTAGCAACCTTCTTCATAGCGTCTTCCAGTTTGGAAATAAGCCCTTTGGCCCATCTTGCCCACACTGGCCAACATATCCCATCTACACTAGTCCCACCTGCCT
The DNA here is from genome assembly GCF_028641065.1 of Leucoraja erinaceus. Lineage (NCBI taxonomy): Eukaryota > Metazoa > Chordata > Chondrichthyes > Rajiformes > Rajidae > Leucoraja > Leucoraja erinaceus. Next base: position 33,254,610 of record NC_073378.1, on the reverse strand, counting down.
GCACTTGGCCCATATCCCTCTAAATCTGTCTTATCCATGTTCATCAAATTATTATTTTTTAAATCGTGTGTATATAGACAAAACCAACAGATAAGTTTTATTATTGATATCAAGTTATCTAATTCAATTTACTAACCTGATACCAGTAATATTTTATAATTAGCTAAAATAAAGATATTATGTAGTTCACCTCATTTCAATACGTTATAGGTGTAGTAGTTCTAGCTTTGCCATAGTGTGAGCTGTGACAATTAGTAATTTGTGCAATGGCAAAATGTTACTATTTGTTTTGTTTGAAACAATGTCAAAATGTATAACAAATCTATTCCTGCCAGTCTATTACCCAATTGTCATTCTGCAGGCTCCCATATTCCATGAAAATTTATTTTTGTTATTTAGCAGTTGGTTAACTTAACACTCCATTTATGGCCTTTTGTACATCCCTGTTTTAAATGAACTATCATTGGTGACTGCTATCTCACTCCTCTGGACTTTGCTCCCTAGATCTCTGTACGTGTTTAATAGACAATAGATGCAGGTGTAGGCCATTCGGCCCTTCTTTCCAGCACCGCCATTCAATGTGATCATGGCTGATCATCCCCAATCAGTACCCCATTCCTGCCTTCTCCTCATGTCCCCTGACTCCGCTATTTTTAATGTTTTATGTGTCATTCCTAACTGTCACTGTACGTCACTTGTGGGCGGAGCACCAAGGCAAATTCCTTGTATGCGAATACTTGGCCAATATACTTACCCATTCATTCATTCAGCCACTTCATTTTGCGTGTTGTTAAACTTTGTTTCTGTAAAGCATCTAAAAGTATTTTACAATGATAAAGGTGCTATACAAAAATGTTATTTTTCATTGAGAATTTTTCAAACTACTGCCCCACAAAGAAGAAATAAGAATTATTTATCCAGTTTAGGATTAATTAAATAGAATATTTATAAATGAATACTCATTTGGCATCTGAACTCCGAAAATGCCATTTTTCTATTTTGTGGCGTGTGATTTATTTTACGCCACTAATTTCTCCTAACTGTTAATTTCCAAACCTGTTTTGCATACTGGCTCGCTTCAAACTCAGGACTCACTGCTCAGCATGTTTTGGTGATTTTCATGATTAGAAGTATTAATTCATTGAACCCTATCATCAAGTTCTTAACTTGGATGGCTTTATGAAGCTCTGTGTTTAAAAAAATAGATATTAATATCCTATATTCAGTTTTGAATTGTAAACAACTATCAGTGCATATTTGTTTCTTAACTGATTGTATTTTTATAGATTGTTGCAAAAATACTTGCCTAACATTCTGAATGGAAGGAAGCAGATCAGCATTTTTTTACCACTTTGTGGAAAATCATTAGATATAAAATGGTGAGTAAATTCATGATTGAGAATTGCTTTTTAAACTGTTTGGTAATTATTACTCCAGGTTATATGTTATAAAATCAAAAGGGTTCTATGATTGACTGAGGTGCGAGAGACACACAGTCTTGGTACACGACAAGGGTGGGGGTTGGGGGTCAGAGGAGGGCAGGTGAGTGGACGAAGGCCGAGGTGAGGTCTGGTTGGGGGATAGTGGGTGTTCAGAGGAGGGGAACTTGAGAACTATTGTATAGGTGGGGGGTGACGGGGTCTGCTGGTTGGAAGAGGGGGAAGGGGAAGACCCAATGAAACTACCACTGAGGTTGCCTGTATGGAGGATGAGGGGGCTGTAGGACCCAGGAGAGCCAGACCACGTTGTGTTGGAATCTGTAGCATGGAGACTGTGAGTTAATTGAGTTACTTAGTTGAGTGTTGCCCCAGTTGAGTTAATCTCACCTGTCTGCGTTTGGCCCATATCCCTCTAAACCTTTCCTATCCACTCACCTATCCATGAGTCATTTAAACATTGTTATAGTGCGTCTTTTTACGACATTCTCCTGCAGCTTGTTCCATGTACTCACCACCCTTCCTAATTGCATTCACCTCTAGAAGATCACCCCTCAGCCTGTGCTCCTTTACCATAGAGTATTTAATATGGTTATGTCTTTCGTTTACATTCCTGTTAAATAAATATATTAAGGGTTGCAGATGTTGAATGTACTTTACTGCGCAGCAGTAATAGCAAAGAAAAGAAGGAATACAGAAAATGGTTCCAGACGCATTCCTTTGCACCCTTCTCGCATATTTTTTTGAAGAGACTTGTCACAAGGCATTTCTCATGAGCATTGTGAAAAGAAAAAAAATCAGTGGGAGTAAATAACAGAAAGTGCTGGAAACACTCTGGAGGTCAAGCCAACTATTGGGAGAAACTGCATGGAAACAGGCCCTTCAGCCCACTGCGCCATGGCAACCATTGATCGTTCTCACTATTTCTATATTAGCCCACTTTCTCATTAACTTCCTACTTAATAAGGACAATTTAGGATGGCCAATTAAGCGACAAACCCATACATCGTTGGGAAGTTGGAGGAAACCAGAGCACCTGTAGGGAACCAGGATTGAACCCAGATATCTGATGCTGTAATGCAACAATTTTAACAGCTTTGCCCCTGTGCCACCTTTGTGGAAAGCTACGTGATTAATGTTCCAGCTGTTACCTTAGCTGCAACATTAATGGGCCTGTCCCACTTAGGCAACTTTGTAGACCACTGCAGGAGACTTTGCAGTCGCAGGGAGTCGCCAGGTGGTTGCCAGGGAGTCGCCTTCATGGTCGTGAGAAGTTTCCGCATTCTGGGAACTAGTCGCGGTCTCGTTATGGTCGCCGCAAATTTTTCAACGTTGAAAAATTAGCAGCGACTAGAACGAAGCCGCCATGGAGAGTAGCGAGAATTCATGTGCCGTAGGTGGGTCGCCTGGAGGTCCCATTGGGTTGCCAGGAGGTCGAAGATTCTTGTTAATTCTTGTAGGTTGTACCCGGTGCTGACCGGTGAATTTCATTGGCTCATTGGGCGAAAAAAAACGTAAGCAGTAGTTTTCAGAACCAAGGATAACCGACCGGTAATGTTAAATTTCCGCCGAACTTCACAGCCATGTACCTCTGGCTTCTTAAAGGTTGTCTTTAAAGGACTTATCGTACACTGTGCTTTAGCCGCCTTAATTACAGCGCAAACCTTCCTGTTCATCGTGGTATGTGTCTGTATCACCTTGGCTTTGCACCGTGTGAATTTCACTCAGACAGCGTCTCCCCGCTAGTCCTGTCCCCCGCCTGCATAATGGGCTGGTGAAGGAACTGATGTGTGTGTGTGTGTTCCACTCTGACAGTCGCCGTTCCAGTTGCTGGTTTTTCAGGCGATTGCCGGCAACTTAACAGTCGCCGGCAGTCGCTTGAAAAATTGCCCAAGTGGGACAGGTCCATTATCTATCTGGTATCATTCCATAAATATTCCTTTTATTTTTTTCAACAACCCCATACCTTATCTGGGATCAAAAACTATCTTGGTTTCTTCTGTCCGAGACAGTTCTGATCAAAGATCCTAGAGGAGCAAGATAGACCACTCATCGAAAAACGCGTAGTATGACGTGTGTGATCGTCGACGCCATTTTTCGAGGCATTTATTGTGCTTCCCCCACACTGTCATGGCGTCCTTATCTAAATTTCATCTCACTGCTCTGCTATTAAGTATTCTAATCGTAAATCTAAACGACCCGACCTGTCATTCTTTAGGTTCCCCAATAAAAAAGAAAGGTGAGAAAATATTTTTATTATTTTCAGTCGATATTCTGTCGTGAAAATGGTATTTTCTGTTCTCCCATCAACGGCCATTGGGAAACTAGGTTTCTCGGTACATTAGAAAGTTATTAGACTTATTTTTAATAGTTCTTTACTCACCACAATAATAAAGACAATTTTAACACTTCTGTACGTTTTTGGTTTTGTTTTGTAATGGATTAGTCTCCACAATATGGCCCGCGGACACATCAGGTCCAGTGACCAGGAGATTTTTCGAGTCCGAGAATGGGCGGCTGTTACCCATTATATTCCTCGAACATAGGGACATAGCAAACAACACTCACATACATACGAGACATCACAAGCAAAGATCACAAGCCCGCCGTGAAGAAGGGTGCAATCAAATATTATATAACTCTGCTCTATCATCTTTGGGTGCAATGGTGGGTCGGGGGGGTTCGGTGGCGGCGGCCGCAATCAAAGCTCTGCTCTATAATCTTTGGTCGGAATGGGACGGCTGCGCGTTATAATGTGCTATCGTTCCACTCTCCCTCTCCCTCTTCTCCCTCTCCCCCTTCTCCCTCTCCCCCTTCTCCCTCCCCCCTTCTCCCTGTCCCCCCCTCTCCCTCCCTCCCCCTCTCCCTCCTCTCCCCCCTTCTCCCTCTTCTTCTCTCGATCTCTCTCTCCCCTCCTCTCGATCTCTCGCTCCCCTCTCTCTCTCTCGATCTCTCTCTCTCTCTCTCACTCTCCCCCTCTCTTCGCGATCTCCTTCCCTTCCCTCTCTCCCACCCTTCCATCTCTCCCTCCCTTACCTCTTCGTGAGAGTTGGCAGCTCTGCTACGCCTTGGGTCCAAAAGAGGATAGATAGAAAATACTTAATTGTCTTTGTAAGAAGATTTTAATAAGCTCTTCTACATTTAAGGTAAATTGACATATTAGAGGCAGAACACATTTTCAATATACAGGTCTCTCCACACAACTGAAAACAATTGCATTTAAGTGATATATCATCCATTGTTCAGGCAAGTAGCACTAGGTTACAATAAACTTCCTGCATATTCCAGGAATTCATCGCATAAAAATGGGAGAGGCTTAAATGCATTGTAAAATCATAAATCCATGTTGACTTGGACTAATGCTTTTACTGCTATCCAAATGCCCCATTATTACATCTTTAATAATTGACTCCAGCATCTTTCACACCACCAAAGTCAGGCTAACTGGTCTGTAATTCCCCGTTTTCTCTCTCGCTCCTTTCTTGAAAAGTGGGATAACATTAGCTATCCTCCAATCCACAGGAACTGATCGTAAATCTATTGATCGTTGGAAAATAATAGAAACATAGAAACATAGAAATTAGGTGCAGGAGTAGGCCATTCGGCCCTTCGAGCCTGCACCGCCATTCAATATGATCATGGCTGATCATCCAACTCAGTATCCCGTACCTGCCTTCTCTCCATACCCTCTGATCCCCTTAGCCACAAGGGCCACATCTAACTCCCTCTTAAATATAGCCAATGAACTGGCCTCGACTACCCTCTGCGGCAGAGAGTTCCAGAGATTCACCACTCTCTGTGTGAAAAAGGTTATTCTCATCTCGGTTTTAAAGGATTTCCCCCTTATCCTTAAGCTGTGACCCCTTGTCCTGGACTTCCCCAACATCGGGAGCAATCTTCCTGCATCTAGTCTGCCCAACCCCTTAAGAATTTTGTAAGTTTCTATAAGATCCCCTCTCAATCTCCTAAATTCTAGAGAGTATAAACCAAGTGTATCCAGTCTTTCTTCATAAGACAGTCCTGACATCCCAGGAATCAGTCTGGTGAACCTTCTCTGCACTCCCTCTATGGCAATAATGTCCTTCCTCAGATTTGGAGACCAAAACTGTACGCAATACTCCAGGTGTGGTCTCACCAAGACCCTGTACAACTGCAGTAGAAACTCCCTGCTCCTATACTCAAATCCTTTCGCTATGAAAGCTAACATACCATTCGCTTTCTTCACTGCCTGCTGCACCTGCATGCCTACTTTCAATGACTGGTGTACCATGACACCCAGGTCTCGCTGCATCTCCCCTTTTCCTAGTCGGCCGCCATTTAGATAATAGTCTGCTTTCCTGTTTTTGCCACCAAAATGGATAACCTCACATTTATCCACATTATACTGCATCTGCCAAACATTTGCCCACTCACCCAGCCTATCCAAGTCACCTTGCAGTCTCCTAGCATCCTCCTCACAGCTAACACTGTCCCCCAGCTTAGTGTCATCCGCAAACTTGGAGATATTGCCTTCAATTCCCTCATCCAGATCATTAATATATATTGTAAATAGCTGGGGTCCCAGCACTGAGCCTTGCGGTACCCCACTAGTCACTGCCTGCCTAATGAAGAACTCAACCATATTATGGTCACTCTTGCCCAAGGGGGCAGTACAACAAGATTGCTAACTAACCCTTCCTCATTACTCAATACCCAGTCTAAAATAGCCCTGCTCTCTCGTTGGTTCCTCTACATGTTAATCATATGTATAAATATATATGTATGTGTATATATATGCATGTATATGTGTGTATATATGTATGTATATATATGTTTGTATGTGTGTATGTATGCATATAAATGTATCCATATGTATGTGTGTATTTGTATGTGTGGATATGTATGTGTATGTGTATATATGTGTGTGTATATATGTATGTGTATATATATGTGTGTGTAAATATATATATGCATATATATATTATTACTATATAATTATATATATAATTGCCTTTATGGTTTATGTATATCATCTTACAAGACAAATAAATTAATAGTGATTATTTAAATCAAAGTAGCTTCTGATCCATGAGAATAAACTTAACTATCTCTAACTTGCCTCTCACACACAGACACACATTCATATAAATATATATAATATGTATACGTTAAATTTAATTTTGTGCAGTGTGTGTTAAAGCAATACAATGCAAGGGAAACTACGCAAAGGAGGGGGCTGTTCCCGCTACAAGATACTCGAGGATCTTTGCTTTGGATCAAAGATTATAGCGGAGCTCTATAATCTTTGCTTTGGATCACAGCGGGTGGCATACCGGAAGTCGCGTGTCGCATTGAAAAATGGCGGCCGTGACGTTCCGTCACGTACTACACGCCAGCCCATTGCATTTCGAAGGAGTGGTCTATCTTGCTCCTCTAGGATCTTTGGTTCTGATGACCTGAATTATTAATTTTTCTCTTTCAACAGAACCAGTCTGATCTGCAAACTGTTTCTAGTCATTCCTGACATCTGCATTTTACTATTGTCACGATTTAATAAATATCTGAGACAAAACTTGCATGTGAGTTGATATAAGGAGTTCAAGAAGGAACTGCAGATGCTGGAAAATCGAAGGGACACAAAAATGCTGGAGAGTCTGAAGAAGGGTTTCGGCCCGAAACGTCGCCTATTTCCTTCGCTCCATAGACGCTGCTGCACTCGCTGAGTTTCTCCAGCATTTTTGTGTACCAGGTGATATAAGGAACCTGGATCGGGTGCGCGGACTTACCATCGCGGTGCCTGGGATCCTTTGTCGAGGATCGCCAGTGAAGGTGCTCCGACCACAGGGCCTGTGGACTTTAACACCATGAAGCACCGGTCTCCGATAAGAAGTAGCCAACTCGGGAACTCCATGTTCCGATCCGTCCCAACGCCGGCGTTTCCATCATCCCGACAAGAGGGCTTGAACTGCGGAGGGTTCAACGGCCCTGACCACGGGTGAACAAGGAGGAAGATGACTGAACTTTATTGCCTGCCATCACAGTGAGGAATGTGGATTCCACTGTGGTGGATGTTTATGTTAAACTTTATTTTATGTGCTGTGTGTATTTTTATTTTTCACTTAGTATGGCTGTACCATAACTCAAATATCACTGTACCTTAATTGGTACATGTGACAATAAATGTGAACTTGAACTTGAATTATAGTGCGATATTGTAAAACAATTGTAAGCATAAGCATTTTCAATCACTTTTTGAGCTTCGTTTTATAAGCGAAACAGTTGAGCTTATAATTTATTTCATTGATGTATATAGAACCTTATTGTAAATTGGCTGCTCTTTTATCCCCACATAACCTCAAAATACTTTTGTGTGATGTCCTGGGGATTTAGGTATGTAATAAAGTTTGTTTTTTTAAAGTGTTATATCTCTTCATATTCTTTCTCTCTAGGCTTCATGACCAAGGACATAATGTAGTTGGTGTGGAAATTTCTAAAACAGCAATTGAAGAATTTTTCACAGAGCAAAACGTGTCCTACACACAGGATCTGGTACCAGAAATACCAGGTGCAGAAGTATTTAAGGTTAGGGCATTTCCATTTTTCATCATTATTTAATTTGCCAAGAATATATTAAAGTTTGTTCTTTCATCGCAAGGAAATAATTATATTTTGATTTTGTTACAACCTCATATGTAGTTGATCTTATCTGCAAGTCAGTCAAATAAATGTGTAGTTTACATTAGTACAGAATTTTGCTGGCAGCTTTATTTACAAATGTTTTGCACAAGAAGACCTGTTTAAATACTGAAGTTCTGAGCTGCTGGTTGAGCTTTGATATTCAGTATTCGGCTGCTCTCTGCATGGAACAGAAACCTGTTGAGATTCCTCAGAGTTGACAGTGGATCTCAGATGATGATCTGTAAATTTACCCCCTCCCTGACTCAGTCAGATGAAGGGTTTCAACCTGAAACGTCACCAATTCTTTTTCTCCAGAGATGCTGTCTGACTCACTGAGTTACTCCAGCCTTTTGTGTCTCTCTTCGGCGTAAACCAGCATCTGCAGTTCCTTCTTACACATTCTGCAAATCTACAGCTGCAAAGAAGAAAGTCAGTGTAATTTTAGCCTGAGGTTTATGAAAACCAATATAAAACTCTCATGACAAAATAAAAGGAATGGCAAAGACAGATGGTTGGTTCTACTGGGTGCTATTCTTTTTAACATCTGGTAAGGTCTGTGGCTACAAGATACTGTTTTTGAAATGTATTTATCAGCTGAAGTTGCAATATTTCATAGGCTACATATTGCCTTACAATATATAAAGTTGATGTTCCTTGTTTTTCCCATCTTTCTCCACCATTTTCTACTACTGAGACTTCTGAGTTGTTTGATTGCAGTTTGCTCTAGACATAAAGTGATTAAATGTTGACGATTTTGGTGGAATCAAAAATTACAATGGTATAACTTAATTTCTGTAACTTGTTGTATGGTCCACTTCTTTAAGAGAAATAAGTAACTAAAGTCCTGGTGTACTTTTGTTTACCTAAAGAGCAATCCTTAATTTTATCATATTTATATTTTCATGCCATTTTATTCTTGATTTAGTTTTACACTTACCTAGCGTTAGCTTTCAGGATTTCATGACAAACATTGTTTTGTAACAATGATCTATGAACTTTGTAGCAACAATGTGTGATATTATTGAATTATAATATATAACTTGTGTCAATTTGCCTCTGACACTATTTCTGTGCATTTAGCATTCTGTGCATCAGAGCAAAACTCACTAATACCATTTGCTAAAAGTTAAGTTTTAGTTAAATAGCAAAAACCTAAAAATGTACATTGAAATATTTAATTTCAGTCCACATAAATTTTGTGCACTATTAAATCTGTGCGGTTGTTTCATGCTGAGAACTATATTCTGTAGATCTGCCACTGCCGGAAAGTGTGATTTCAGAGGCTTTCGGGGGGGGGGATTGTCGGAGAGGTATTTCGCGGCTGCTAGCTGATGAAGAAAAATAGTTCGGGCTTCCGTTCGTGGGTTTTATTTTTAATTGCTGGACGATTTAATCGCTGCATTGAAGTTAAACACAGCTAAAAACGCCTTCAACGCCTTCAAGATCACGGATCGCAACATCAGGACAAAACAAAAGGTATGTCGTTTATTTAACATACTATTCTGCTTTTTGGTATGGCTTCATTTTAATCTCATGATGCGAAAATGTTATTTAGGCGCACATACGAATTGGCTGTGTCTTGCCTGCCGATCTGGGCTTAAATTTATGGCAACGGCAACATTCCAATCGATCACATTCCAGAATCATCCACTCTCAAGATAATCAAATTCATTATTTTGTTGCACATTCATGTCATAAGAACACCTAAATCATCTATATTTTGTGTTATTGTCTATCCATGATCAATATTTTCATACTAAATATCCAGAATACAGTTTTAGTCAGATGTTTTGTGCAAAAAATAATGATTTTGATTATCTTGAGAGTGGATGTTTCTGGATTAATGGGAATTAAACATTAAATCCCTTCCATTTGGGCATAGTGAGATTTTAAAAATCATGTTATATTGTGAATTCTTGTGTGAATGGGATCAGTTTGCTATTTGTTATTTGGATACAGGCTATTTAAATTTTTTAACCTTTTCTTAAGAAATGGATAGATGTTTAGATCTAGTAATTGAATTTAGATTAATTTAATTGATTAGATGAATTTAATTGACTTGATGAAACTGATGAATATGAATTTTTTGTTGGGTATTTACTATGTGTTTTAGCGTTTAACTTTATCATTCTACCTTTTTTTCTAAAACTGCATATAATAACTGGTTTCAGTTAATGCTGTTCAGTGGTTATTTTTTCGTTACATTTTAAACACAATGTCTCCGAAGAAGAAATGCAAAATTGTCAATCCAAATGCCCAGCAAAAGAGACTGTTTTAGACAGCATTCGCAGAGATTATCCAAATTTGGACTACTCCAAATGTGATGACCTACAGGACATTCTTAATGGGAAAGTAGTGGGCAGAAAGGCATGTCATTGCGTGGTTTGAAGATCAAAAACCTGTCGTTTACAATGCCAAAATTGAAAAGTTGAGGAAAAACAAGGTGTACAGAGTTGCTTATTGGTTACAATCTGAGGAGTATGATGATGCTACTGATTATGATATGCCAATGTACCGGCTAGCAACTGATCTTCTCCATAAAAACTTGGTCTTATGCTAGAAATTGTAATTTTTGTACCTATTTGTTATGGACTTGCATCATATAATACAATAATATTAACGTTCTGATCTTAAGAATATCACATTTTTGAATTTTCATGGCAGTCTGTGTGTTTATTACTATTTCCATCACAACGGTCAATTTTGAAATTAGATACAATTAGGTAACTAACTCATTATATGCTTTAATTTCAGGTCATCCAAGTAAAATGGTTCATATTCAGGGGACTAAAGATATTCAGGGGACTAAATGGTTCATATTCAGGGGACAGCATCTTCAGGGGACTAAAGACGAATAAAGCCCCCGGCCCAGATAACATTAGCCCCTGCCGTTCTCCACCACTGTGCTGTGGAACTGGCTGGGGTTTTTACCAACATCTTCAACACCTCCCTCTGTCAAAGCTCAGTACCCAATTGCGTCAAAGAATCCATTATCATCCCGGTTCCCAAGACCAAGACCATCTCCTGCCTCAATGACTATAGACCCATTGCCTTGACATCGGCAGTCATGAAATCATTTGAGCGCATCATACTAAATCACCTGAAAACTGTCACCGCCCCACTCATGGACCCATACCAATTTGCATACAGAGCCAACAGGTCAGTTGAGGACACCGTCAACTTAGCAACTCATCACATTCTGAACCACCTGGAGTCCGCAAACACATATGCCCGCATCCTGTTCATGGATTTCAGCTCCGCATTCAATACAATAAACCCGGCCAAACTGTTCAATAAATTACTGGACATGAACATTGACCCATGCATCTGTCACTGGATCCACAGCTTTCTCTGGAACAGGCAACAAAGGGTGAGGATCAACAATAACACATCCTCCCCTCTGTTCCTCAGTACAGGCACACCCCAAGGCTGTGTTCTTTCACCCTGGCTATTCTCCCTTTACACAAACCAGCTCACATCCCACCACAGCGCCGTCAACCTGTATAAGTACGCGGACGACTCAACCATCATTGGATTCATCACCAACAGTCAAGAAACTGAATACTGTGCACAGGTCAACCAAGCAGTGACCTGGTGCACAGACCATGATCTCTTACTCAACTCATCAAAAACAAAAGAACTCATCATGGACCCAAGACACCTGCCATCCCCCAAAACTCCTGTGCTCATTAAAGGTGAATCCATCTCCATCACTGACACATTCAAACTCCTTGGAACCCACATCAGCAACAACGTCAAATGGAGGACAAACGCAGACCACATCTATGGAAAAGCCCAGCAAAGACTCAGGAAGTTCAGAGCAAGGTCTCATGTCATGCTCCGCTTCTATACAGCCATCATCGAAAGCATCCTTACTTCATCCATCACAGTCTGGTTCGGCAGTCTCGACTCACTCTCCCGGAAGAAATTACAGCGCATCAACAGAGCATCTAAAATTATTGGCTTACCCCTACCATCCCTTGAATCACTTTACCACAAACAGACATTACACAGAGCCCGCAAGATCATCTCTGATCCTACTCACCCTGCACACTATGCCTTTCAGCTACTGCCCTCTGGGATGCGCTACAGGACAATTGCCTCCAAAACAAACCGCTTCAAAAGCAGTTTCATTCCCACTGCAATTAACATTTTAACATGTACGGTGAGGAATAAGAATAAGCATGGCCCTTATGTATTATGTAATGCGTCTGTTTGTATGTATATCTATGCTATATATGTTTAATGTTTGATGAAATGTTGGAACCTGTACAATAATAATAATTTGTTTCAGAATGTTTCAATCTATAGCAACTGACATTTTCATTCAGTTCTTTTAATTTTTAAGAAAGTTATGGGTTTTTGACTGTCCTCGATCACAACGTTTGTGTTAAGTCAATGGAAAAGCAATAGGGAACAAGATGCCAATTTCCGAATATGAAAATCACCATAACTTTTAAAACACTGAAGATATGAAAGTGAATTAGGTATCAAATTAAAGTTACTTTTATGCTTTATATGATGGGATTAATTTACTGGCCTGATTTTTTAAATCTCAAAATTTTGTAACATTCCTACATTGATGTTTGTTGACACAAAAGGACACGACACAAATTGCTGGAGTAACTTAAGGGCCTTTCCCACACGGTGATTTTTTTCGGCAACTGCCGGCATCATTGACTGGTGTATCAGGTCAGCAAAAAATTTGCGGCGGTGACGTGGCGTGATGATGTGTGGTGTTTTCTTTTGCAATGCCAGAACTTAGCTTATCTTTAACCTACTGTTTCTGTAGCATTATTTGAAATCAGAAAGTGGGGAATGTAAGATTATCTTCACTGCCTTGCATTTGCTTTCTGATGTCTTGTTTACCAAGTGTCGCAACATTTTTTTGTCGCCGCTGGATTTCGAAATGTTCAAAATCCTTTGGCGACACTGATATGACTCTAGCAGTCGCCGAAAAATTCGCCAAGTGGGACAGGCACTTTAGGCAACATCTCTGGAGAACATGGATAGGTGATGTTTTGGATCTGGACCCTTCTTCAGACTGAATGTGGTGGGGGGGGGGGGGGGGGGGGAGAATGCTGAAAGACGGGAGGGGCAGAGCAAATCTTGGCAATTAATAAATGGATATAGGTGAGGGGGGGGTTTTAATAGGCAGATGGTTGGACAAAGGCAAGAGGTGAAAAGTGAGGTGTATTTTGGGACCTCTAACAAGGGCAGAACCTACATAGTGTATATTGTAGGCCTCTGGGGAGTGTTGTAGAGCAGTGGGATCTAGGAATGCATGTGCATGGTTCCGTGAAGGTCGAGTCGCAGGTAGTTTAGATGGTCAAAAAGGCTTTTGGCACATTGGCCTTCATCAGTCAGAGTATTGAGTATATAAGTTTGGAGGTCATGTTGCAGTTGTGTAAGACATTGGTGAGATCGTATTTAGAGTATTGTTTAAAGTTCTGAGCATCATGTTATAGGAAAGATATTGTCAAGCTTGAAAGCGTTCAGAGAAGATTTACAAGTATGTTGCCAGGACTAGAGGGTCTGAGCTACAGGGAGAGGTTGAGTAGGCTGGGTCTCTATTCCTAGGTGCGCAGAAGGTTGAGGAGTGATTTTACAGTGAATAAAATCACGAGAGGAATAAATCAGGTAGATGCACATAATCTCTAGCCCAATGGAGCAATTGAGGACCAGAGAACATATGTTCAAGGTGAAGGGGGAAAGGTTAAATGGGAATCTGAGAGGTAACTTTTTTGCACAAAGTGTGGTGGGGGTATGGAACAAGCTGCCAGAAGAGGTATTTGAGACTGGGACTATCCCAACGTTTAAAAAAACAGTTAAACAGGTACATGGCTAGGACAAGTTTGGAGGAAAATGGACCAAACGCAGGCAGGTGGGACTAGAGTAGCTGGGACAAGATGTGGGCAAGTTGGGCCGAAGGGCCTGTTTCCACACTGTGTCACTTTATGACTCTATGACTTTAACAGACAGAAGAAGTGAGCCAAAAGGATTGAGGGGTTGAAAATTGGGGGATTTAAAAAAAAATGTATTCCACCCACCATGATACAAGATAATTTAGACTAACCTCCAATAGATGTATTTTCCAGTTTTAAATGGCCTTGTTTAGCAATGTTACAAAATTTTGAGATTTTAAAAATCAAGTCTGCAATTTATCCCATCAGATAAAGCATAACAATGAGTTTAATTTGACACCTAATTCACTTTCATATCTTCAGTATTAAAAAAGTTATGGCCATTTTCATACTTGGAAATTAACATCTTGTTCCCTATTGCTTTTCCATTGACTTAACACAAAAGCTGTGATTAAGGACTGTCAAAAGCCCATAACTTTCTTAAAAATTAAGAGAACTGAATGAAATTTTCAGTTATTATAGATTGAAGCATTCTGAAACAAATATGAAACAATCTTACTTGGATGACCTGAAATTAAAGCATGTAATTAGTTACCCAATTGTAGCTAATTACAAAATTCAATTACTAGATCTAAACATCTATCCATTTCTTAAGAAAAGGTTAACATTTTAAAAAAGCCTAAGTGTCCAAACAACATTCACACAAGAATTCACAATATAACATGATTTTTAAATCTCATTGTCATGAATTTATAGGCCAAATGGAAGGAATTTAGTGTTTAATTCCTGTAAATGAATGGGCATTTAAATCATCTTGCGAGTGGGATTTTGTGGAACGCGCTGGTTTGGAACGTTGCGGTTGCAGTGAATTTAAACCCCATATCGGCAGGAAAAATACTGCCGGTTCATATATTTACATAATGACATTTTCGCCACTTGAAATTTTGATTAAAGGCATCCTAAGAAGCAAGTTTATATGAAAAAATAAACAGCATACCTTGCCTTGTCCCCTACGTGAGATCCGTCCCGTTGTCGGCGTTGACGGCATTTGAAGATGATTTTAATTTTACTCCCAACTGATCCAGCGCTAATTTTAATAAACGTAATAAAACAGCAGTCAAAGCGATTTTTCTTTAGCAACAAAACAGCCTGACAGAGATCGATTTGACTAGGCTGCAGAAAAATCGCATTTTAAACCTGCCCCCCTCTCAAAGGCGCCAAAGTCGCGCACACGGGCAGTGACAGAACTGCAGCGCCGCTGAAGGTAAGTTTTGTAACATACCTACCTTGTTATTTGAAATGCTTCAACCTGCCAGAATATGTTATCTGGGTTGGAGACAGGTGAGGGAACTGGAGGGAAATGAAGAAATGACACCTGGCCTCGCCTTGTATTCTTTTTGATGAGTTCAGTATTTTTACCCATAGAAAGGCATGTGCTTGCTAATCAGGCTTTCATCTGACCAAAGGAGTACAATCCTATTGATAATGCAACCGGGTGAGAAGAAAGATCAATTTCAAAATGTATTGTTTTTGAAGCCAATAATCCTTTTCTTCTATTCTAGAGTTCTGATCACCGTATTTCCTTGTACAATTGCAATATTTTCAATTTCTCAAGGTGAGGACTAAATTAATTCATAGGTATACAGCATTTGGATTAAGTGCTTCAATTCACAATATGAGCCAACCTTTTTGCCATCTACTGTAATCCTATTTAACCCTATTTTTAAGAAAGAGTTAGTTGTAGCTCCGTGGGCTAAAAAAATCAAGGGATATGGGTAAAAAGCAGAAATTGGGTACCGATTTTGGATGATCAGCCAGGATGGCGGTGCTGGCTTGAAGGGCTGAATGGCCTACTCCTGCACCTATTTTTCTAT
Source organism: Leucoraja erinaceus (assembly GCF_028641065.1). NCBI lineage: Eukaryota > Metazoa > Chordata > Chondrichthyes > Rajiformes > Rajidae > Leucoraja > Leucoraja erinaceus. Next base: position 33,238,779 of record NC_073378.1, on the reverse strand, counting down.
GTTTCTATTAGGTCTGTATCTTTGTGCGCCGTGCCTTTTTTTGTTCCTGCCTAAATGTCTCTTGCAACACCTCCTCTGGTTGATATCTACCGCAGTTTAAAAAATAATTTCCCCTTGAATCCCTTTTAAAAACCCTTCCTCTCACCTTAAATCTATACCCTCTTGATCCCCCTCCCAAGTGAAAAAGATCCTGACCACCCTATCTGTTATTTTTACAATTTTATGTATCTCTCTCGGGTCACCTCTCAGACTCTTTCACGCCAGGGAAAACCACCCAGTCTACTAATCTCTTCTCATAACTATAGTCCTCGAATCCAGCCAATGTCTTGGTGAACCTCCTCTGCATTCTCTCCAGCACAATCACATCTATCCTATCGTGGGCAATTAGAACTCCAAGATTAGCCAAACCAGCAGTTTCTATTGCTACAAAATAATGTGCAAACTCTTATGTTGAGTGCCCTAACCTACGAAGACAAATATGCCACATTTCTTCTTTACCACCTTATTGACCAGTGTTCCCATTTTAAGGGAACCATGTACATAGATCCCTCGTTCTCTGTGTTCATCAACATTCCTTAAGGCTCTATCATTACTGACATTACCGAGAGACAACAGTATTTTTTGGTGAGGTTTTTGCACAGTCAGAAATAGATTTTATAATGTCAATGCCATATTTTGTTTGATTATTCTATTCCAAAATTATTTTTAAAACATGTATTTTTATTTCTAATTTATAGTTTGATTGCTGGAAAGTTTGATGGGATCTGGGACAGTAAATCTTTGGTAGCGATCAACCCACCTGACCGACAACGGTGAGTAGTTTTTTGCTATTCTAGGAAGAATCCAGATGCACCATAGAAAGCATTTTATCAGGATGCATCACCGCTTGGTTTCATCCAAGACCGCAAGAAATTGCAACAAAATTAGCCCAGACCATCACACAAACCAACCACCCTTCTATTGACTCCATTCATACCTCACGCTGCCTCGGCAAGGTCAGCAGCATAATCAAAGACAAGTCGCACCCTGACCACTCCCCACTCCCATCAGGCAAACGGTACAGAAGTGTGAAAATTCACACCACCAGATAACCATATAACCATATAACAATTACAGCACGGAAACAGGCCATCTCGACCCTTCTAGTCCGTGCCGAACACATAATCTCCCCTAGTCCCATATACCTGCGCTCAGACCATAACCCTCCATTCCCTTCCCATCCATATAACTATCCAATTTATTTTTAAATGATAAAAACAAACCTGCCTCCACCACCTTCACTGGAAGCTCATTCCACACAGCTACCACTCTCTGAGTAAAGAAGTTCCCCCTCATGTTACCCCTAAACTTCAGTCCCTTAATTCTCATGTCATGTCCCCTTGTTTGAATCTTCCCTACTCTCAGTGGGAAAAGCTTTTCCACGTCAACTCTGTCTATCCCTCTCATCATTTTAAAAACCTCTATCAAGTCCCCCCTTAACCTTCTGCGCTCCAAAGAATAAAGCCCTAACTTGTTCAACCTTTCTCTGTAACTTAGTTGCTGAAACCCAGGCAACATTCTAGTAAATCTCCTCTGTACTCTCTCTATTTTGTTGACATCCTTCCTATAATTAGGCGACCAAAATTGTACACCATACTCCAGAATTGGCCTCACCAATGCCTTGTACAATTTTAACATTACATCCCAACTTCTATACTCAATGCTCTGATTTATAAAGGCCAGCACACCAAAAGCTTTCTTTACCACCCTATTTACATGAGATTCCACTTTCAGGGAACTGTGCACAGTTATTCCCAGATCCCTCTGTTCACCTACATTCTTCAATTCTCTACCATTTACCATGTACGTCCTATTTTGATTTGTCCTGCCAAGATGTAGCACCTCACACTTATCAGCATTAAACTCCATCTGCCATCTTTCAGCCCACTCTTCCAACTGGCATAAATCTCTCTGTAGACTTTGAAACTAGATTCAGGGACAGTTTCTTTCCAGCTGTTATCAGGCAACTAAATCAACCAACCACAACCAGAGAGTAGTGCTGAACTACTATCTTCCTCTTATATGACCCTCGGACTATCCTTAATCGGAGGTTACACAAAAAAGCTGGAGAAACTCAGCGGGTGCAGCAGCATCTATGGAGCGAAGGAAATAGGCATCGTTTCGGGCCGAAACCCTTCTTCAGACTTAATCAGACTTTGCTGGCTTTACCTTGCACTAAACGCTATTCCCTTGTCATGTATCTCTATACACTATAACTATAATCATCTATTGTCTTTCTGCTGACTGGTTAGCGTGCAACAAAAGCTTTACACATGACAATAAACTAAAGTGAAACTGAACTGTATTTCAGCTGAATATGAACAAAATCACAGAACAAATAAGATATTACATCTTTTGTGAAACAATTTAAATTTTAAACACCATTAATGCTTGTAATAGCATAAGTTGTGGGAGTTATCTTGCATCCCCACACTTGAGTTTGCAATTAGCTTATCTCCCTCACTATCAGCCATGATATACTTTGTTTCAGAACACAATTGTGAAGCACTCTGAAGGAATGCATTTGAATTTTGTTTCGCATTTCCAGGAGAACATAACTTGGATCAGAAAATGTTGATGGTGACCTTGCCAACTCACATTCTTCTTACACCACGAATTGCATATTAGCAGTATTGGTATATCAGCCTATGAGAATGTAGGTTTTTGTATTTAATGTATTTAAAATGTATTTAAAAAGGGGGGGGGGAGTCAAATTAGGCCAGTTCTGATGCAAAGTCATTCATCTATAATATTAACATTTGCTCTCTTTACAAATACATGCTCTTACCACATTATATTTCTGACCTCAAAGCTGTGGTACTTTACTCCTCAGAAGATATAGCATTATAATAAATAAATAGATATAGCTTGTCATATTTTTTTTTAAAGTTATGTCAATTTTTACCTTGGGACAGGCTAGGCTACTTCGTTTCTGGAGCCTAGTCAATCATGGGATAATTCAGGATATGTGACCTAAATCCTGTTACCCACTCTTACACTGTGTTTCTTAACACCTTCAATTATCAAAAATACTTCAAACTTGAATTCAAAATCAATAATCTGCACAGCATCAGTTGCCATTTGCAGATATGATTTCGTAATTTCTATCACCCTCTATGGAAATAAATATTTTCTAACATGATTCGTGAAAAGTCTAACTCCAATTATATCATAGTTGTATTAACTTCTAAACCTAACTCTAGTTGTAGTTATAATTGTACTGTATCCCCCAACATCGGCCAGCTACAACTGGAAAAATAGATTGTCTCTATCTGCCCTTAACATAACCTTCAGATAAATTATCCCTTAATTGTCCACATTATATGAATTGCAAATCTGTGTCATTCCACTTTGTAAATTAATCCTTGGAGTTCAGTTATGTGTCTGAATGCAGTTCACCGCACTATTGCTAACGTTTACTTTTATTGATAATTAAACCTTAAATATTTTATTACAATCAAGAAGAAATTAGACTCTAATTGGTATATCCATATACTTGTTTACAGTTGAAAAGAAAGGCTTAAAATTATGTCCCCTTCACAACTCATGACATTCAAGCTATTTTATGGCCTTGGTTGTGTGATTTAATATTATAATGTAAAAATTGTGGTTATCTTATTTTTACACAATATGCTTCTTAACCTGGATGTCATTATAATTTCATACCAAAGTTTTCAAAATAAAAAGAATAAGACAGAACAATTGTTGTTAGAACAAGAAATCAGACAGTTAGAGTTGGATAATGCCAAAGATTCCACGACAGATAAACACAATAAGATAGTATTACTGAAATTTAAACTTAATCGAATTTTATCGGCAAGAGTAATAAGACTATTCCAAATTACAAAACAGGAACATTTTGAGTTTGGTGACAAGCCACATAAACTTTTAGCTCGCCAATTGAAAAAACAAGAAAGGGAAAATACTATAACCAAAATTAAATCAGAGAAAGGCGAATTACTAATATTACCTAAAGATATTAATAATAGATTTGCCCAATTTTACCAAAACTTATATACATCTAAAATTAAAATAGAAGATAGTAAAATAAAAACATTTCTAGATAACTGTAATCTTCCAATACTGGACCCTTTGGAACAAGAGGAACTAGGAGCTCAAATTACAATCAAAGAAATAAGTGAAACAATAAAATCGCTGAAAAATGGTAAGACACCGGGACCAGATGGTTTTAATAATGAATTTTATAAAAAATTTCAGGAGATAACGGCCCCTTATTTATTTAATTTATACTCCCATGCTTTTAAAGAAAACAAACTACCTGAAACACTAACAGAATCAACTATTACGCTTATTCCAAAAAAAGATAAAGATTTAGAAGATCCGGGCTCGTACAGAGCTATATCACTTTTAAATACAGATCAGAAAATTTTAGCAAAGATTTTAGCAAGTAGATTAAGCAAATATATTAGTAAACTGATAAACCCTGATCAAACGGGGTTTATACCTAAAAGATACTCATTTAATAATCTGAGACGTCTGTTTAATATAATGTACTCGCATAAAGTAGAGGAAGAAGATATATCAATTATTTCTTTGGATGCAGAGAAAGCATTTGATCAGGTAGAGTGGCAATATTTATATAAAGTACTACAAAAATTTAACATGGGAGAGAATTTTATAACATGGGTAAAATTATTATATGATAAACCGATGGCAAGAATTTTAACTAATAACATGTTATCTCAAAAATTTCAACTATCAAGGGGTAATAGGCAGGGATGTGCACTATCACCCCTGCTATTTGCCCTTATGATAGAACCTCTGGCTGAAAGTATAAGAATTCATCCGAATATTCAGGGCTATAATACCAGGGACTCAAAGAATAAAATCTCATTATATGCAGACGATATACTTTTATATATTACAAAGTCACAAACGAGCATACCAAATTTATTAAACTTAATAGAGGAATTTGGGTCTTTTTCTGGATATAGAATAAACTGGAACAAAAGCGAAATCATGACATTAAAACCTCAAGAACCTACACACTTACTGAAGTTCCCCTTTAAAATCGCAACAGAAAAATTTAAATATTTGGGTATTCAGATTACTAGAAAATATAAAGCATTATTCAATGCTAATTTCATACCTTTATTAAATAAACTTAATACACAGATTAAATTTTGGAAAACACTTCCCTTATCATTATTAGGTAGAATAAAAGCAATAAAAATGATCTTCCTACCACAATTACTATACCTATTTCAGTCTATACCGGTATATATACCAAAATATTTTTAAAAAAAATTAGACTCTAACATTACAAATTATATTTGGGACTATAAATCACATAGAATCACAAAAAAACACTTATGTAAACCAAAAGAGGTCGGGGGACTTTCACTTCCGAATTTTATGTATTATTACTGGGCAGTGCATATTAAGAATATGATTTATTGGTTGGATAGTTCTACACAACAGACAGAATGGATAAAAATGGAGAAGGAGGATTGTCATCCTTGTAATATAGGAACGATCCTCTTTTCCCCCAAAAAACTGAATAACACAATATATAAGAAGAACCCAATTATATATGGTACAATAAGAATTTGGAAACAAATAAAATTATCTTTAAAATTAAGAAATCTATCACTGTTAATGCCAATTGCGAATAACCCTTTATTTAAACCATCTCTTATTGATAAGACATATAACCAATGGGAAAGTCTCGGAATTAGAAGGATCAGGGATATGTACGAAACAGGAAACCTACTATCATTCCAACAACTACAATTAAAATTTAAATTGAAAAACAATCAATATTTTAAATATCTTCAGATTTGCGACTTTGTGAAAAAATATATACAAGGATATCAAAAAGTAACTCCTGACTTATTGGAAGAAGCAATGAATATTGAAGCTGACTCACAAAAATTAATATCCTATTTATATAATAGTATTCTAAATATAGACCTACCATCGACAGAGGTACTTAGAGAAGAGTGGGAACGGGAATTAATGATAAAAATTACGAAGGTTAAATGGGAAAAATACCTGATATATATTCACAAATGTTCAATTAATGTAAGACATAATCTAATACAATTTAAAATTGTACATAGATTATATTATTCAAAAACAAGATTGAACAAATTTTATCCAAATATATCCGCCACTTGTGATAAATGTCTAGCCCAAAAGGCAACTATAACACACTCCTTAGTTTCCTGCATAAAACTTTATAGATTTTGGAATGATATTTTTGAAATACTTACAAAATTATTCAAGACAAGAATGGAACCTAATACTGAAATGATTATATTTGGTGTAATGGAAGATGGGAATAAATTGAACACATCTCAAAATCTATTCCTTAATTATGGTTTAATAATAGCAAAAAAATTAATACTTAAATTTTGGAAGGGTACATCAATACCAACGCTTAAAATGTGGATTGCAAGTATGTTGGACACTGCTCATCTTGAGGAAATGCGATTCCTCCTAATGGATAAATCAGACCAATTCATAACGAGTTGGTCTCCATTCGTCGTTTTTTTGGAATCATATGGTGCAACACAATTGTAAAAAATAACTGTTTCAGGACTGGACGAGGGTTGGTCAAGACTATAAATAATGATCTCCTTTTCTTTTCACTATTTTTCTCTCTCAACTTTCTTCATTTACTCGTTTTCTTTCTTCACACACTATATATTTCACATTTTTCTATCCTTTACTATCTAACCTCTTTTTCTTATTCTCATCTTTTTTCAATGTAACAAAAAAAAAAAAGAAGTTGTACATAAAATGTATTATGAAAATATATATTAGGCACTTTGGTGCCATATGACTGTGCTTACTTCTAATAAAATATAAAAAAAAAATATAAAAAATAAAAAAAAATAAAAAATTAAAAAAAAAAAAAAAAAAAAAAAAAACCTGGATGTCAGGATAATCCTCAGCAATGCAAACTATTGCTGGATCGTTTAACCTACATCAAGAGGACAAATTGAGCCTCAGTTTAATATCTTGTCCAAAAGATGGCACCTTTAACAGTTCAGCTCATTACCAGGACTCGCATTACACCATAAAACACAGTGGCTAATATTCCCTTTCTTGCCCCCATTATAATTAACTGCCTCAAATAATAAAATTGAATGTACAATGTATGATAATATGGTTAAATTAAAAGTAAAAGCTTCTTCAAACAATGAAATAAAATCATGTTAAATGTTTTTTTTAATTATTTTAGATATGTCAAGCATATGACCACACTTATGGCTGAGGGATGTTGCTACCTTCTAGATTCTTGCACATTTAACCAAGACCAAATTGTTGGTAAGTTATTTATTGCTCTACTCTTGTTGTTTCTTTACTCCCATCTCGTCATTGTTTGAGATCCAGCCCTCGACAGTAGAGTCATCTGCAAACTTGTTGTGGAGTTTCTGGCAGGAATTTCTTGGCATAATCCGGTAGACGCAGGATCATTTCATTCCAAAAAGGAAGAAAGATTCTAAGGGAAGTGGGAGGCAACCATGGCTGACAAGAGAAGTTAGGGATAGAATAAAACTAAAAGAAAAGATGTGCAACGCAGCAAAGAGTAGCTGGAAGTCAGAGGATTGGGAAACTTTCATAAGACAACAGAAGGAAACAAAACGGGCAATACGGGCTGAAAAGAAGAAGTACGAGGAGAAGCTGGCCAGGAATATAAAGAAGGACAGTAAAAGCTTCTTTAGATATGTTAAGGGAAAAAGAGTAGCAAAGCCAATTGTGGGTCCCTTGTAGGCAGACACGGGTGAAATTATTATGGGGAACAAGGAAATGGCAGAAGTGTTGAATAGGCACTTCGGATCTGTCTTCACTAAGGAAGACACAAACAATCTCCCAGATGTACTGGAGGACATGGAGAGAAAATTGGTTGGCAGACAGGAAGCAAAGGGTAGGCGTGAACGGGTCCTTTTCAGAATGGCAGGCAGTGGCGAGTGGAGTGCCGCAAGGCCCGAAACGTTGCCCATTTCCTTCGCTCCATAGATGCTGCTGCATCCGCTGAGTTTCTCCAGCACTTTTGTCTACATTCACATATTATTTCTGCTTCAAATAAAGTCACAAACTAAACATATTCACCAATCAAGACATTATATATACCGCAATGACATGCAGCAAAATTATAATACAATATCTCAACTCTTTTTACATATTGCAATTGATGCAAGCATGTTTTCTGTGAAGGACCGAAAATTACCATGACATGGCCATAGCATGGGTCGTTATTGCTATTGGCACAGAAACACTCTCACTTCCCACATAATTTATCCATAACAAAATATACAGGTTGCAAGGAAATTTCTAAAGGCATTTTATGATAATAGCTGTTAAAACCGACTACCCATCTGACAGGTTAAACATTACACTAACTGACAAGAGATGGCCAAAGGACATAACTGCAGCAAATGTTCTTTTGGTAATATGTTTAAAGGTGTCAAAACAAATAATAACATTGGGAATTAAAACACATTTGATTGCATTCCATTATCAAACATAGTCAATGTTCGCTCTGAAGACCATGAAGCACAATAGGGTCAGGGGGTGTGTGAATCAGTGTGGGGTGGATAGATGGCGGGGGGGGGGGGGGGTTTGAGAAGGCAATCGGTGCGGAATGGATGGATTGAGGCAGGTGAATTAGTACGTGTTGGTTGGAGTATGTAAAATTGTGAGGGGAGATGTCAGTGGTGTTGAATGGGGGGGATCAGTACGGGAAGGATGGGGGGGGTCAGTACAGGATGGATGGGGGTAGACATAAATGCTGGAGAAATTCAGCGGGTGAGGCAGCATCTATGGAGCGAAGGAAATAGGCAACATTTCGGGTCGAGACCCTTCTTCAAACTGTTCCTCCCATTCTTCTTGAATGGGGGGGAATAGTCCAGGATGGATTGGGGGGGGGGCGGGGTCAGCACAGGATGAATGGGGGGAATCAGTACAGGATGAATTTGTGGGGGGGGGGGGGGGGGGGTCAGGACTGTGGACCGGAGGGTCTTTGCAGGATGAATGGGAAATCACTACAGGATGAATGAGGGGATCAGTACTGGATGAATGAGGAGATCAGTACAGGATGCATGAGGGGATCTGTACAGGATGAATGGGAGATCACTACAGGGTGGATGGGGGGGGTTTGGTGCAGGGTAAATGGAGGATGGGTCAGTACGGGATGAATGGGTGAATCAGTGCAGTATGAATGTGGGGAGAAGTGCAGGATGGATGGGAAGGGGGGTCAGTACAGGATGAATTGAGGGACCAGTGTAGGATGGATGGGGCGGGGAGGGGTGGCAGGAGAATCAATGCGAGGTGGGTAGGGTGATTAATAGATTGGGGGGGGGGGGTATAGTTGGGGAGGGGAGGACATGGGATGTCAGTGATGACTGAATAGAGGAGGAGGGAATGGGGATCAGTGTGGGATGGAGAGGAAGTGTCGCCGCCTCCATGCCACCGCCTCCCTCCTCCACCAGCCGACAGGAGAGTGCGGGGCCGAGCGGTGCAGCTCAAAGATCCTATAGCTATAGGATCTGTCGTGCAGCTCTTTCAGACGGCGGAAGGAGGCCTCCGCCTCCTCCTCCCTCTCCTCCCTCCTCCCGGCCTCGGCGTGGGGGAGGGGTTGTGAAGGCACCGTTGGCGGATTTGCGGCCGCTATCAAAGATCTTATATAGCTCCGATATAAGATCTTTGGCCGCTATCGCCCTGATAACCGCCACTGCTTGCAAATCCGCCAACGGAGCTTTCACAACCCCTCCCGCACGCCGAGGCCGGGAGGAGGGAGAGAGGGAGGTTCCTTCCGCCGGGCGGGGTGCGAGAGAAGGAGGTGGTGTAGCCGCTATCGCGGCCGCTGTTGCCGCTGTTCGGAGCCCGTCATTCGCTTCGACCCTTAGCCACCACGCACCTAGTGTCTTTGCCCCACAATCAAAGATACTAGACGAATACAGCCGCCGCCGCCGACACGAAACGTCACATTCCTTTTCTCCAGAGATGGTGCCTGACAGCGCAGTTACTCCAGTTTTTTGTGTCAATCGGTATAAACCAGCATTTGATTGCCAAGCAGGGCAAAATGAGTCGGCATTTAGATATCCCGGCTGCACTTTGAGTGGTCAATGGCACCCGGGCAACCTCTAATTTTGAGCCCTGCTCTAGGGGCTAGTGGAATCAAGAGATATTGGGAGACGGCAGGCACTGGTTATTGATTGGGGACGATCAGCCATGATCACAATGAATGGCGTTGCTGGCTCAAAGGGCCGAATGGACTCCTCGTTCAACTATTTTCTATGTTTCTATGAGTTAGAGCAGAATTTGGCCAATGTAGTTTGAGTGATGTAGAAAGATCAGTAATCAATATCAAATATTTCCTGTGCTTGCTTTGAGAACATTTAATGGGACAGTTTAGAGGATCTTTACTCTCTATATAGTTGTCCTTAACTCACATTCACAACCTGATGCTGAGGTTTAGTCTCAGTATGATATGTGTAACCATTCAATGAACAACTTTAAATGTGAAAATGAAATGTGTGGATTTTCCACTTGAGTTCAGTGTGAACATTGCTGCTTCTCCTGGCTGGAGCAATTAGGAATGGAGGAAATAAAAACACAGGTGATGAAGAACTTAAGTTAGAGCATAGAAAAGTAGAGCACAGGAATAGGCTCTTTGACCAACAATGTCTGTGGGGAACAGTTTTACAGAATGGAAACAGGCCCAACTTGCCACACCATGTCCCATCTACACTAGTCCCCGATGTTCCCGAAGTTGGGGGAGTCCAGAACCAGGGGCCACAGTTTAAGAATAAGGAGTAAGCCATTTAGAACGGAGACGAGGAAACACTTTTTCTCACAGAGAGTGGTGAGTCTGTGGAATTCTCTGCCTCAGCGGGCGGTGGAGGTCGGTTCTCTGGATGCTTTCGAGAGAGAGCTAGATAGGGCTCTTAAAAATAGCGGAGTCAGGAGATATGGGGAGAAGGCAGGAATGGGGTACTGATTGGGGATGATCAGCCATGATCACATTGAATGGCGGTGCTGGCTCGAAGGACCGAATGGCCTACTCCTGCACCTATTGTCTATTGTCTGGTCCCACCTAGTTGCGTTTGGCCCATATCCCTATGAACCTGTCCTATCCATGTACCTGTCTAAATGTTTCTTAAACGTTGCGATTGTATCTGCCTCAATTACCTCCTCTGGCAGCTTGATCCATACACATATCGCCTTTTGTGTGAAAAAGTACCCCCTCAGATACTTATTAAATCTCTCTCCCCTCACCTTAAACCTATGTTCTCTGGTTATCGATTCCCCTAGAGACTCTGTGTCACACCGATCTATCCCTCTCACCATGCTATGCACCTCTATAAGATCACAGTCGGGGCTCGGAATTCACGGTTGCCCGGGTGCCAATGACCACTCAAACTGCCGCCGGGCAACCTAAACGGCGAGTCATTTTGCCCGGCTTGGCAACTTGGTTTATACCGAAGATAGACACACACAAACTAGAGTAACTCCGCGGGTCCGGCAGCATCTCTGGAGAAAAGGAACATGACGTTTTGTGTCGGCGACGGTTGTGGGAAAGATGCTAAGTGTGGCGTGACGGAGAGTCGGAGCTAAAGACGGGCAGCGGCGGCGACGGCTCCATCTCCTCCTCACGTACCCCGCCCCGCCCGGCGTGTTAGCGGCAGCTGCTGCCACTCCGCCAACGGCTCTTTCAAAACAGACCCTTGGAGGAGGTAGGTGTCGGTCAGAGGCGGAAGTAGAGTAGGGGTAGGGAGGGTGATTGGAGGAGGGAGACGAACCAAAACAATCTCGGCAGACCTGCACCGCAGCCAGGATCGATCCCGGTCTCCGGCGCTGCAATCGCTGGACCATCCCCATCCCCACCCGAGACCCTCCACACGCCCGGGGATGGCCAGAGGCGTCGGGAGTCAGACGGACGCGGCGCCCCCAGGGCCACAGCCAGTGCAAAACCCTGCTCGGCTCTGCCTGTCCCGCCAGGTTAACCAGCAGCCATGTCTGGATTGAGACGGGGCTGTAGGCGAGACAGGCAGCTGAGCTGCATTTAGCGCTGGATTGAGCTGAAATTACCGTTCACAGAAGCCTCCGAAGCCTCGCGCGTGTGTGTGAGTGTGCGCATGCGCACACGCCCGCCAAGATATTCTGTCCGCGGTCCCCTCCATATTTTGGTCACGATTTCTGTGCCTGACATGTGTTGTACGAGGAGCGCTGGCCTTCCTTCCCACTTCCTCTGCCCCTTCTCTCTCTCTCTCTCTCTCTCTCTCATACGCCCCCCCCCACTCCCCTTATCCTGAGAGCCCTCCTCTTCATCCCGCACTGATCCCATTCATGTCTCTATTCAGTCCTCACTGACATCTCCTGTGCTCCCCACTCCCCCCCCCCCCCAATCTATTTATCCTGCACTGATCTCCCTAGCCACCTCGCATTGATTCTCCTGCCACTCCCCATCAATCCTCCACTGGTCCCCCAATTCATCCTGTACTGACCCCCCTCCCTATCCATCCTGCACTGCTCACCCCTTCATCCTGCACTGCTCCTCCCATCCATCCTGCACAGATCCCCCCCATTCAACCCCACTGACATCCCCCGCGCTCTCCCCTCATAATTTTACCTACTCCAACCAACACGCACTAATTCCCCTGCCTCAATCCATCCAATCCACACCGATCCATAAACCCCCCCCCCCCGACCCTATTGTGCTGGAAATGTCTTCAGAGCTAACATTGACTATGTTTGATAACGGAATACAATCAAATATGTTTTAATTCCCAATGTTATTATTTGTTTTAATCCATAAAGATGGATTAATTAAATTTTGAACACGTGAAACATTAAAACCGCAGTGTTCGATTGTCACTGACACGTTATTACAGAATTCATTTTAATGGCAAATCAATGCGGTTAATATGGAGTATCAGTACTGTAGTTATTTAATGAGCAACATTCACAACTATACGTTGGATTTATCCAGGTTTTACCTCTACAGCCAGTCATATACATCACAAATTTGGTCGGGATATTTCAGTTGAAATTTTAACGTTAATTCTGAAGTGGGACTGATGGAAAAAGCGTTTATCAACAATTTTATTTTAAATGGTGCTTACAAACTGGGTATCTTCATTGCCACATACATCTAATCTGAATGTCTGGTAATGTGGCGTCTTGACACCTTTAAATATATTACCAAACATTTGCTGCATTTATGTCCTTTGGCCATCTCTTGTTAGTTAGTGTAATGTCAGATGGGTATAGTCAGTTTTGTCAGCTATTATCATAAAATGCCTTTATGAAATTCCTTGCAACCTGTATATTTTGTTGTGGATAAATTATGTGGGAAGCGAGAGTGTTTCTGTACCAATAGCAATAACGACCCATGCTATGGCCATGTCATGATAATGTTCGGTCCTTCACAGAAAACATGCTTGTAGTGTGCATGGTTAAGCATATATGTTATCAAGGTCCAGGATTTATTGACACAGGTTAATCATACGCTGAATAATCCAACCACATTTTTGTTTGGAAGTGGAAAGAAATAATAAAAATTGCATTAATTGCAATGTGTAAAAAGAGTTGAGATACCGTATTATAATTTTGCTGCATGTCATTGTGGTATATATCATGTCTTGATTGGTGAATATGTTAGTTTGTGACTTTATTTGAAGCAGAAATAATATGTGAATGCATAATTCCAACTGGTAACTGCGCACTTCGTCCGAGCACGTGTCATGTAAGCCATCTTAAATGACCACCTAAAATGTCATTTGGCAACCTAAAAAGCTGCAAAGGTTGCCCGGCTGGCAACAGGGGGAAAAAGTTAAGCGAAAGCCTTGTCACCCCTCATTCTCCTGCGCTGCAAGGAGTCCTAACTTGCTCAACCTCTCCCCATAGTTCAGGCCCTTGAGTCGTGGCAACATCCTCATAAATGTTCTCTTCACCCTTTCCAGCATGACAACATCTTTCCTATAACATGGTGCCCAAAACTGAATACAATATTCTGGATGTGGCCTTACCAATGTCTTATGCAACTGCAACATGACCTCCCACCTTCAACACTCGGTGCTCTGACTGTACACTGTTTTACCATATTTTGCCGATCTCAATTAAGCTCAATTAAACCTGTATGTCTTTGGAGTGTTGGAGGAAACTGGAGCAACCATAAAAAAGCCACGTGGTCACAGGGAGAACATACAAGCTTCATGAGACAGCACCCGTAGTCAGGATCAAAATATGGTCTCTGGCGCTAAGACAAGAACTCTACTGCTGCGCTGCCCTGAGTTATTCACTTTTTGAGTGTCCTCTATTACTGAATTCTAATCAAAGAGCATCGAGATCCTCAGCTGAGCAAGGAGATTGCTCGGCCACCTGTCAGGCTTTTATAATGGGTGTTCGAACAATGTGTTGGCTGAGGGGATTTTGCATAGGAGGTCTTAACACTGAAAATTCGAGCTGACATCATTAAAGTTACTGCTTAGAGAACCATACATTTCAATGACAGCAAATGGCATACAACTTACATTTTAATGATAGGATGTTGTGGGATCTGATTTCTCTTAAGTGAATAGAGAGCTTTTGTGCAGTGTCTATCCATATTACATCGATAAAAAGTACTATGTGTGGGGCAGTTGTAAGTCCTAGGCTCAGGGCAATCTGCAAAACCAAAGGATAAGAGAGATCAAATTGGAAAGAAGACAGTCTGAAAAATTGAAATGATAACAATCTACATGTAAGCATGTCGTTATTATCAATTAATAGCCCTGGAATTTATAGACAATAGAAATTAGACAATAGGTGCAGGAGTAGGCCATTCGGCCCTTCAAGCCAGCACCGCCATTCAATGTGATCATGGCTGATCATCCCCAAACAGTACCCCGTTCCCACCTTCTCCCCATATCCCCTGACTCCGCTATTTTTAAGAGCCCTATCTAGCTCTCTCTTGAAAGTATCCAGAGAACCTGCCTCCACCACCCTCTGAGGCTGAGAATCACCACTCTCTGTGAGAAAAAGTGTTTCCTCGTCTCCGTTCTAAATGGCTTACTCCTTATTCTTAAACTGTGGCCCCTGTTTGCATTTTATATTTTGTTTTAGATTGTTTTTTTTTTTTTGTGTGTAAGTTAATATGTTAGTCTGTGTCCAAGATGGCTGTCAGAAGGGAGAGTGGACGCTGGCGCGCTTTAGCTGCCGCTGCTCTCTTTTTCACATTGTGTTTTTTGATTTTTTTGTCTTTGGTGCGATTTCTGTCTTTAATTTGTGTACTGGTGATGTCCTTATTATTTATTTTTCTCCGACTATATGTTTTTTCTCTTCTGTTAATTTCTGTAAGGTGTCCTTGAGACTTTGAAAGGCGCCCGAAAATAAAAAAATGTATTATTATTATTATTATTCATTCATTCATAAAAGGAGTAATAGTTCATTAAATTACAATTCTTAAAGCTCTCCAAACATCAAGCTGTGCAGTGGTGTGAGAATTTTTTTTACCCACAGCTTTCCATCACACGAAAGTTGACTGATTATTTGCATATTGGTCCATAAGTTATTTATGTATTCATATTTTTGTCACCATCTATAAATACCAAAGTTTTATATGTTGGTTTGATTTTTGCAGGTCCACCATTTTCTGTTCCTCAACATGCAATTGAGGACCTGTTTGGTGAGTTTTATGAGTACTTTATACAGCTCTGTATCTGGACTTTCAAAAAGCCTTTGACAAGGTCCCACACAAGAGATTAGTGTGCAAAATTAGAGCACATGGTTTGGGGGTAGGGTATTGACATGGATAGAAAATTGGGTTGGCAGTCAGGAAGCAAAGAGTAGGAATCAAGGGGTTCTTTTCAGAATGGTAGGCAGTGACTAGTGGGATGCCGCAAGGCTCGGTGCTGGGACCCCAGTTATTTACAATATATATTAACAATTTAGATGAGGGAATTTAGTGTGACATCTCCAAGTTTGTGGATGACACAAAGCTGGGTGGCAGTGTGAGCTGCGATGAGGATGCTATGATGCTGCAGGGTGACTGGGACGATTGGGCTTGTATTCACAGGAATTAGAAGAATATAGACAACAGACAATAGGTGCAGGAGTAGGCCATTCGGCCCTTCGAGCCAGCACCGCCATTCAATGTGATCATGGCTGATCATCCACAATCAGTACTCCGTTCCTGCCTTCTCCCCATACCCCCTGACTCCTGCTGTACTTGCATGCTTACTTTCATTGACTGATGAACAAGGACCCCCAGATCCTGTTGTTGTTCCCCTTTTCCCAACTTGACACTATTTAAATAATAATTAGCCTTCTTGTTTTTGCTAGCGAAGTGGATAACCTCACATTTATCTACGTTAAACTGCATCTGCCATGCATCTGCCCACTCACCCAACCTGTCCAAGTCATCCTGCATTTTCATAGCATCCTCCTCACAGTTCATACTGCCACCCAGCTTTGTCATCTGCAAATTTGCTAATGTCACTTGTAATCCCTTCATCTAAATCATTAATATATATTGTAAATAGCTGCGGTCCCAGCACCGAGCCTTGTGGTACCCCACTAGTCACTGCCTGCCATTCTGAAAAGGACTCAATAATCCCTACTCTTTTCTGTCTGCCAACCAATTTTCTATCCATGTCAAGCGCTCTACCCCCAATACCATGTTCTCTATTTTTGCCCATTAATTTCCTGTGTGGGACCTTATCAAATGCTTTCTGAACGTCCAGGTACACTACATCCACTGACTCTCGCTTGTCCATTTTCTGAGTTACATCCTCAAAAATTTCCAGAAGATTAGTCAAGCATGATTTCCCCTTCATAAATCCATGCTGACTCGGACCGATCCTGTTATTGCTATCCAAATGTGTATTTTGTGATTGACTCCAGCATCTTCCCCATCAGGCTAACTCGTCTATAATTTCCTGTTGTCTCTCTTCCGCCTTTCTTAATAAGTGGGATAACATTAGCTACCCTCCAATCCACAGGAACTGATCCTGAATCTATAGAACATTGGAAAATGATCACCAATGCATCCACGATTTCAAGAACCACTTCCTTAAGTACCCAGACCATTAGGCCCTGGGGGTTTATCAGCCTTCAGTTTCATCAGTCTACCTAACACCATTTCCTGCCTAATGTGAATCTCCTTCAGTTTCTCCGTCACCCCAGATCCTCTGGCCACTACTATATCAGGAAGATTGTTTGTGTCCTCCTTAGTGAAGACGGTTCCAAATTACCTGTTCAACTCATTTGCCATTTCCTTGCTCCCCATAATAAATTCACCTTTTTCAGTCTTCAAGGGTTCAACTTTGGTCTTAACTAATTTTTTCCTCATCACATACCTAAAGAAGCATTTACTATCCTCCTTTATATTCTTGGCTAGCTTACCTTTGTACCTCATCTTTTCTCCCCGTATTGCCTTTTTAGTTATCTTGTTGCTCTTTAAACATTACCGAATCCTCTTGCTTTCCGCTCATCTTTGTTACGATGTACTTGTTATCTTTTATTTTTATACTGTCCCTGACATCCCTTCTCAGCCACGGTTGCCCCTTACTCCCCTTGGAATCTTTCTTCCTCTTTGGAATGAACTGATCCTGCACCTTCTGTATTATTTCCAGAAATACCTGCCATTTTTGTGCCACTGCCATCCCTGCTAGGGTATCTTTCCAATCAACTTTGGCCAGCTCCACCCTCATGGCTCTATAGTTCCCTTTGTCGAACTGTAATACTGACACTTCCGATTTGTTGAACTGTAATACTGACACCTCCGATTCTCCGACACTTCACCCTCTCAAATTGTAGATTAAAACTTATCATATTTTGGTCATTACCTCCTAATGGCTCCTCAAGTTCCCTTATCAAACTTGATTTACTGATGGGACTGAAGGCTGATAAATCCCCAGGGCCTAATGGTCTGCATCCCATGGTACTCAAGGAGGAGGCTCTAGAAATCGTGGACACATTGGTGATCATTTTCCAATGTTCTATAAATACTTTTTCACCCAGAGATTTGTGAACTTGTAGAATTCTCTGCCTCAGAATGCTGTGGAGGCCGATCACTGGATGCATTCAAAAGAGAGTTAGATAGAGCTCTTAGGGCTAATGTAATCAAGGGATTTGGATAGAAGGCAGGAACGGAATACTAATTGCGGATGATAAACCATCATCCGGAAGTGGCGGGCGATCCGGAAGTGGCGGCGCTGGTGAACGGCTGCGGCTCGCCTGCAGTCCGTTTGTCTTTTATTTTTTGTGTTGTTTTTTTTCGTTTTGCCTAGTTAAGTTTTTGGTTTTTAGGTTGTGTTTATGTGGGGGGGGGGGGGGTTGAAACGGGGCTTGAAACGGGGCTTGCTGTCTCTCCCTTTGGGGGAATGCGACTTTTTTGTCGTATCCCCCTTCTCTGCTTCCGTCTGCGCTGAGGCCTAATGGCGGAGCTGGCGACCTCGAGACTCCGGAGGCAGAGCCAGTTAGGACTTGCCCTGGGCTCGCTCCCGTGAGGGCAGCCCGGCTCGGGGCTGGAACGGCGCTCCCGTGAGGGCGGCCCGGCTCGGGGCCGGAACGGCGCTCCCGTGAGGGGATGTGACGCTCCCGTGAGGGGCTGTGGCACTCCCGTCGGGGCGGCCCAGCTCGAGGGAGGAACGGCGCTCACGTGAGGGCGATCCGGCTAGGGGCTGGAACGGTGCTCCGGTGGCTGGGACGGCGTTCTGGCGGCGGTGACCTGAGTCCGGGGTTTAGCCGCGGGCCAGCGGCTGCGTCCGCTGGACTGGAGGGCGGGAGCTTCGACCACCCCAGGCCGCGGTGTTTGAGCCGAGGGAGAAGAGGAGGGAAGAGACTGCAGCCCTAAGATTTTTGCCTCCACCACAGTGAGGATAGACTGTGGTGGATGTTAATTTGTGTTTAGTGTTGTTTATTATTGTATGATTGTATGTATGACTGCAGGCACGAAATTTCGTTCAGACCATAAGGTCTGAATGACAATAAAAGAATTCAATTCAATTCAATTCAATCATCACATTGAATGGTGGTGCATGCCTGATTGGCCAAATGGCCCCCTCCTGCACCTATTTTCTATGTATCTATGTATATCCTCTGGTGATTGATTTCCTTACACTGGGTAAAAAGATCTGCATTTACCCTCTCTGTTCCTCTAATGATCATATACACCTCTCTATGATCACCCCCTTATCCTTCTGCGTCCCATGGAATAAAGTCTTAGCCTGCTCAACCTCCCCCTATACCTCAGGCCCTTAAGCCTGGCAACTTCCCTCGTAAATCTTCTCTGTACCCTTTCTAGCCTGACAACATCTTTCCTATAGCAGCGTGACGCAAGAGCGGAACTCGCTATCAAAACATGGAGGGGACACAATTTTTTTTGACGGCAATTTTTTTCAGACCTCCCCCCCCCCCCCCCCCCCCCCCACTCCTCCCTCCTCCAATCATCGCGCTGAATCATGTCCCGCCCCCATTGCCTCCTGACCGACGTCTCTCTCCTCCAATCGGCACCCTCGATCATCAGTCCCACCCCCACTGTCTCGCGGAAAGCGGAAATTTCACCGGATTTTAAAATCCAGATTACAAAAGCCTAGGGGGGATCGTCCCCCACCTCTCAAAATATGGAGGGGACGTGTCCCCTCTGGCCCCCTCCCCCCCCGGGTTTTACACCCGTGGCGTGATGAAAACTGAACACAATACTCTAAACGTGGCCTCACCAATGTCTTGTCCAATTGTAACATGGCCTCCCAACTTCAATACTCAATACTCTGCCTGATGAAGGCCAATGTGCCGAAAGCTTTTTGACCACGCTCTCACCACTTTCAAGGAACTCTGTACCTGAATTCCTAGATCCCTCTGTTCTACAACACTTCACAGGAGCCTGTCCTTCACTGTGTCAGTCCCGCTCTGATTTGGCTTCCCAAAATGCAACACCTTGCACTTCTCTGCATTAAGCATTGGTGTCACTGAATTTAATTTTTTTTTGTTGATGGCTGTGATGTCCATTACTAAGGCCCTATAAATTCCCTCTCTTAACCACTCCATCCCTCTTCCCATTCTTGCAGGGCTCTACATAAAACCTGACTCTTTGATTAATCATTTGCTCATCTGCCCAACTTCTCCTTTTAAGTCTTGAGGTCAAATTTTCTTGAATTGTTCATCTATTGTAGCTCTCCATGAAAATAATTTTGCTGATACTTTATTCATCACACCTAATTTGGTATTAAAATTGTTGCCAGTTTTTTCACTCCCAACAATTTTATTTTAACTTGATTATTTCATAAAATGCTACCTTGAGTTTATTTCCTTGTGTTTACTTTTGGATTCTTTGCAGGCCCATCATGCAACATTCGGTTGATGGAATCATTGGATGCTTTGACTCAGCAACAGATTTCGTGGGGTCTGGATTCCTTCATTGAAGAAATCTATCTAATTAAGTAACAGTAACTAGGACTTAATTAAGTAATTAATTAAGTTAGCTGGGTTTAGCACTGTTTCTCTGCGCTGGACTTAATTAAGTAATTAAGGCACAGTCCTAGCCTTCGTACAAGATCTGGAAACTGCTGATGCTGAAAATCTGAAATAAAAAACAGAAAATGCTGGGAAAACTCAGCAGGTCAAACTGCATATGTGGAAAGGGAAAAGGAGTTCAAATTTCAGGTTCAGCATCTATAATTAGAACTGCACTCACAATGAATGAGGTTTTCAACCTGAAATATTAACAATTCCTTTTGCCACAAACGTTGGCTGATCTGAGTTTTTCCAGTATGTCCTTCATAAAATGACAGAAGTTAAGTGAATCTAAGGTAACCAAAACTGGGCTTTGAATCATGTTGTCGCAGAATTTCTATGGATTATCTGTGTGTATTTTTATGGATCTTCACACACCAAATTAGTGTTAAGTAATACTGCATTCATTAGCGCGAATATTTACTCCCATCAACCTCCTTTTCAAACATAATTTTCTGCATATTCACTCAACCCAATTTTGACCATTGACAATCTTGCAAACCCTCACCCCAAGTTCAACTGAGCTTTATTTTCATGTGTTTCCCAGATCTGAGCCCAACCATACCATTTTCATGTTTGAAACTCTATAATTGCAGAGATCTATTTTTGCATCGGGTACCAAAAAGGTTCAAATCAGAATCGGAAATGGCATCAATTTTGACTTTATTTCCATGGAATATTACATTCCACATATACCATTTGCAACACATAAACAGGCCATTCAGTTTTGATGGCCAATTGAGCTAATTTTTCTACTGTATTGGCATTTTCTACTACAACATCTTCATTCAACAAATCTCCTTTTGTTTTCATACTCAATGGAGTTTCCAGTCCATACCATTTATTGAGTTACTTCTGGAATATTTCCTTCATTGGTTTCACTTCCTAGCTGTGCACTTTTACTTGAAATGTCCCTGGTCTTTGCCGTTTTCAACCACTTCCTGCCTTTCGGAAGCGTTATAACCCGAGGCCATCTGCCAAATCTCAATGACACACAATTTTCCCTCTATATAACACTCTGCTTTCTATTTATATATCAAAATGCATTCAATAGTTAGATGGACTAGCAAAGAATACCATTAGCTTCTATCTTTACTCAAATTCTGTACTTGACATCAATTACACACACACAAACACACTTTATAAACCATGATCTGGACATTTGTGCCTCCATTCTAAGTTTGTACCTTCTTCATCCTGAGCGCTACCTAAATGCATCTGCCAGTTAATCCCTCTTTTCTGCATGACTATTCTAATAGTTATTTTGTCATAAACCATTAATTCTAAACTCTAACACCAGTGTCCTATCATAGATCATTACAGCATAGGAACAGGCCCTTCGACCCTCAATATGTATTCTGAACATGATACCAATTTGAACTAAACTCCTCTGCCTTAATGTGACCCATATGCCTCCATTGCTTGCCATATCCTGTTACCTAATCTTTGTTGCCTATAACCTTAATTCCCTAAACTTGAGTTGGCTTCCACTTCCCTGCCAGCCATAATTAGTATTTTTTATCCTTTGTGGCTTAATCTTCCTTCTGTGGTTCATCTACAAACTTCATCTATCTCCTGTTTGTAACCCTTCCCCTTTACTCTATCTATTGTACTTGAGTTTATCTTGATGGTATCTATGTTTGGTATATCTGATCAGTTTGGTTAACATGCAAAACAACTTTTCACTGTACCTCGGTACATGTGACAATAATAAACTTAAACCTAACCGTATACCTCCTAAATTCTGCATCTTTTAATCTCCAGTGACAACCCCTATTATCTCACCATAAGGGACCACATCTTAAAAATGGCCCAGCACTTGAATTACCACTCTGAATATTCAATCACTCACTCCTTTACAACCCACCTTGAATGAACTCTCATAATATTTCCACTTTTGGCTCTAAACATAGATTTTCACAATCGTGAAATGCTCAGCATGGTGCTACTGGTGTCCCATAAAATGCATGTGGAAAACATTCATAATAATTCATAATTCCTTGCCATGTTTTAACCTGTGCTGGGCTCATCTTATTAATTACTTGAAAAATCATACCTTTCTTTGTGAGAAAGTAATTGTATGTGCTTGATCATTTAGATAATTTCATCTCACTGATGCTGGATTAGGCTTTGAACACTGGTTTGTTTGATTAGGCTTGTGTTCTCCTGAATTGGAAGTATGAAGTGTATCAGAATTATGCTTTATTAAAATGATGGATTAAATAATGATAACAAATCTAATTTTCACTGAAGGGAGAATGCAGAATATGATTTTGTTTCTATGCATTTTTTAATCTTTGCATTGTTAGATCAAACATGCTGGATTGAGGGCCATGTGATCACATGGTAAATGTCAGAACCATAATTTAAATCAACAGATCGCCTTTGCAGTATTTTTGACACAGTGATCAAAATCTCAGATATTGAGAAGAGTTCACTATAATGATTAGAAGAATTTATTTAACCTAAAGTGTAGTCGGGTTGCATCACAACTTGATTTGGGAACAGCTCTGCCCAAGATCACAAGAAATTGCAGAGAGTTGTAGGTGAAGCCCTGTCCATCACACAGACCAGTCTCTTCCCCATTATATCTGCACATCGTCTGCCTCAGAAAAGCAGCCAATATAATCAATCTGAACTATGCTAACCTGGAACGTCACCTTTCTAGCCATCTATCCATGTTCTTCAAGGATGCTACCTAACCAGCTGAATTACACCAGCATTTTGTGTCTTTCCAATATAACCAAAGACTTAGTTCCACCTTGGTCCTCGTCCTCCCTGCATCCATCTGGCAAAAAGTACAGAAACTTGAAAACGCACACCACCAGACTGAGGAACAGCTTCTTCCCCTCCGTTATCAGGCTTTTGAACAGTCCTTCCATAAGCTAGTACAATTCACCTCTACACCATTGTTGTCATTAGACTTTGATTCTGGAACTGGTGTACGACAATGCTGTGAACTATATTCTGCACTCTGTATCTTTCCCTCACAGTTCTATGCACCCTGGATTCAATTGCGGTGCTGGCTCGAAGGGCCGAATGGCCTCCTCCTGCACCTATTTTCTATGTTTCTAATTGTGACCTCTGATACAGTGTGGAGTTCACACATTTTCCCAATGCACCAACATTGGCATAGCATGAAGGTGAGAGGGGCAAAGTTTAAAGGAGACATGTGTTTTATTTTAAGAGCGTAATGGGTGCCTGCAATGTGTGTTGGGGTGGTGGTGGATCAAATACAATAGTGGTTTTAACAAGCATTATATAGGCACATAAATATGTAGAGAATGGGGGGAAGGAGGATTATAAAATATGTTTTTGCTGCCGATATGGGAGACTAAAATCACTGCAACCGCAACGTTCCAGAAAAACCCACCCGCAAGCTAATGGCCATTAATTTACAGGTATTAACATTAAATTCCTTCCATTTGGCCTATAAGACCATGACAATGAAATTTGTGTTATTTTATTTTGTGAATTCTTGTGTGAATGTTATTTGGACACTTAGGCTATTTAAAAATGTTAATCTATTCTTAAGAAATGGATAGATGTTTAGATCTAGTAATTGGATTTTGTAATTAGCTACACTTAGGTAACTAACAAATTATATGCTTTAATTTCAAGTCAACTAAGTAAAATTGTGTCATATTTGTTTCAGAATGCTTCAATCTATAATAACTGAAAATTTCTTTCAGTTCTCTTAATTTTATGGGCTTTTGACTGTTCTCGATCACAGCTTTTGTGTTAAGTCAATGAAAAAGCAATAGGGAACAAGATGCTAATTTCCCAGTATGAAAATGGCCATAACTTTTTTAATACTGAAGATATGAAAGTGTATTAGGTGTCAAATTAAACTTGTTTTTATGCTTTATCTGATGGGATAAATTACAGACTTGATTTGTAAAATATTAAAATTTTGTAACATTGCTATGTAATTCGTGCCAGCCCCAGCAGGCAGGCTCAGGGTACCGCTGACAGGCTCTTGCATATCGTCTGGCTTTTGGGGCCGGTGGCCAGAGGAAGACGTCAGTGATGGGTCTCGGACGGAAACGTCACCCATTCCTTCTCTTCAGAGCCGCTGCCTATCCCGCTGAGTTACTCCAGCATTTTGTATCTATATCCTCGCTTTTAAACCAGCATCTGCAGTTCCTTCCTGCACAGAAGACGTCAGGGGGAGGGTGAGGGTGAGGGTGAGGGCCGCTGAGTTGCAGGAGGCCGATGTCCCTGCACGCCGCCCGCAGCCTCCTGCGGGACATCCAGCTCAACGTGCTGGAGTGCAAAGTCTGTTTCGAGATCTACAGCGACAGCGCGGAGCGCCGGCCTTGCGTGTTGCCCTGCGGCCACGCAGTGTGCCGCCAATGCGCCGGGGCTCTGTCCCAGGGAGGGCGGCAGCTGCAGTGCCCGTTCTGCCGGCGTTGCGGGCCGCCTTCTCAAGCCATCGACTGCCTGCCTCTGCTGCAGCTGGCGGAGCTGCTGAACCCAGTGCCCGAGGGCGGCGGCGGCAGCAGCAACAGCGGTAGCGGCCCGTGTCCCCTCACTCAGCCCCGGCTCACGGCCGTGCTCGGCGGCTGGGGGAAGCTGCTCAACCCCCGGGCGCTGTCTGTCTGCCCGAGCTCCGGGGCGCTGGCGGTGGCTGACGACGACCCCCGCCGCCCGCTGCGGCTGTGGGAGCGGGGAGAGGATTCATTGAAGCCCGCAGCCGCAGCCGCCGGATTTAGCGGCTTGTTGTACCCGCTGGGTGTGGCGCTGGCCGGCGGTGGGCTGCTGCTGGTGGTGGCGGACGGCGGGGATTCGTCCCTCAAAGTGTTCGCCCTGGGAGAGAGCCAAAAGCCGAGCGCGAAGACCATCCAGGGCGACTTCGCTTTACCCTGGGGAGTGGCGGCCGGTCCAGGCTCCGACCAGGTGGCTCTGACCGACGCCCAGCGAGGTACCTTGTTGCTACTCAGCCTGCATCTGCCCGGCGGCGGCTTATTGAGCACCGAGACCGTGAGCGAGGGGTTGCAGTGCCCGCGGGAGGTGGCCGTGTGCCCGCTACACTGTTGCATCCACGTGGTGGAGCATTTGCAACCTCTCCCACCCTCCACTGCCTCCACCTCTTCTTGCATCCGCCTCAAGACCTTCAACAGCCGCCGCCAACTCATCCACCAACTCGACAGCAACGTCTTCAGCCCGGCCCGGCTCCCCGCCGGCCTCTCCGCCATCGCCGCGGACGGCCGAGGCAACGTGCTGGTGGCCGACGGGCTAGGGGGCACGGTGGGTCTTGTGGAGGGTATCACGGGAACCCTCCGCTACCGAGTCCTCATCGCCGAGGGCCTGGTCCGGCCGGCGGGGCTGGCGTGCACCGCTGACGGAGAGCTGGTGGTGCTGGACAGCGGAGACCACACATGCAAAATCTACACCGCTCCCGAGGTGCCCTGAGCGTGCCGAGATGTCCCCCCACAGCTCGTGACCATCTCTCTGGGGAAAGAAGGTCCACCTTAACATCCCTTCCAAATCTCTTTTCCCAATACTCTTGATTTCAGTTCAGTTTAGTTTCACGAAATGTGTTGGAAGGAACTGCAGATGCTGGTCGAAACCGAAGAAATACACAAAGTGCTGGAGTAACTCAGCGGGTCAGGCAGCATCTCTGGAGAGGGGGAATGGGCGACGTTTTGGGTTGAGTAGAAGGGTCTGAGTAGGAATAAACGGGTCCCTGTCAGAATGGCAGGCAGTGGCGAGTGCAATGCCGCAAGGCTCGGTCCTGGGGCCACGACTATTTACAATATATATTAATTATTTAGATGATGGGATTAAAAATAACACGAGCAAATTTGCAGACATGGGTTTCCTTGTACACCAGTCACTGAAAGTAGACAGGCAGGTAGAGCAGGCAGTGAAGAAAGCTAATGGCATGTTGGCCTTCATAACGAGAGGATTTGAGTATAGAAGTAAAGTGGTCCTTCTACAGTTGTACAGGCCCTGGTGAGACCACATCTGCAGTATTGCGTGCAGTTTTGGTCTCCTAATTTGAAAAGGACATCCTTGCTAATGAGGCAGTGCAGTGTAAATTCATGCAGTTCATCCATGGGATGGCCGGACTGTCATATGAGGAAAGACTGGGCTTGTATTCATTGAAATTTAGAAGGATAGACTATAGGTGCAGTAGGCCATTCGGCCCTTTGAGCCAGCACTGCCATTCAATGTGATCATGGCTGATCATCCACAATCAGTACCCCGTCCCTGTCTACTCCCCATATCCCCTGACTTTGCTATCTTTAAGAGTCCTCTCAAGCTCTCTCTTGAAATTATCTAGAGAACTGGCCTCCACTGCCCTCAGAGGCAGAGAATTCCACAGACTCACAACTCTCCGTGTGAAAAAGTATTTCCTCGTCTCTGTTCTAAATGGCTTAACCCTTATTCTTAAACTGTGACCCCTAGTTCTGGACTCCCCCAACATCTGGAACATGTTTCCTGCCTCTAGCTTGTCCAAACCCATACTTATCTTATATGTTTCAATAAGATTCCCTCTCATCCTTCTAAATTCCAGAGTTTGCAAGCCCAGCCGCTCCATTCTCTCAGCATATGACAGTCCCGCTATCCCGGGAATTAACCTTGTGAACCCACACTGCACTCCCACAATACTAATAGATGACCATTTAAGGATAAAGGGGAAATTTTAAGGATAAAGAGGAAATCTTTTAGGACCGAGATGAGAAAAACATTTTTCACACAGAGAGTGGTGAATCTCTGGAATTCTCTGCCACAGAAGGTAGTTGAGGCCAGTTCATTGGCTATATTTAAGAGGGATTTAGATGTGGCCCTTGTGGCTAAAGGGATCAGGGGGTATGGAGAGAAGGCAGGTACAGGATACTGAGTTGGATGATCAGCCATGATCCTATTGAATGGCGGTGCAGGCTCGAAGGGCCGAATGGCCTACTCCTGCACCTATTTTCTATGTTTCTATGACAGGATCTTTACAAATGTATAAAAGGACTGGACAAGCTGGATGTTCCCAATGACGGGGGAGTCCAGAACCAGGGGCCGCAGTCTAAGAATAAAAGGGAGGCCAAAAAGGCTGAGATGAGAAAAAACCTTTTTCACCCAGAGAGTTGGGAATTTGTGAAATTCTCTGCCACAGAGGGCAGTGGAGGCCAATTCACTGGATGAATTTAAAAGAGTGTTAGATGGAGCTCGAGGGGTTGGCGGAATCAAGTGATATGGGGAGAAGGCAGGCACGGGTTACTGATTGTGGATGATCAGCCATGATCACAATGAATGGTGGTGCAGACTCGAAGGTCCAAATGGCCTCTGCCTGCACCTATTTTTCTATGTTATGTTTCTATGTCTGACCCGAAACGTCACCCATTCTCTCTCCGACCGGAAGGCATTGCAGAGGGTGGTGAAAATTGCCCAACGCATCACCGGTTCCTCGCTCCCCTCCATTGAGTCTGTCCAAAGCAAGCGTTGTCTGCGGAGAGCGCTCAGCATCGCCAAGGACTGCTCTCACCCCAACCATGGACTGTTTACCCTCCTACCATCCGGGAGGCGCTACAGGTCTCTCCGTTGCCGAACCAGCAGGTCGAGGAACAGCTTCTTTCCGGCGGCTGTCACTCTACTCAACAACGTACCTCGGTGACTGCCAATCACCACACCCCCCCCCCCCCCCCGGACACTTATTTTTTATTCAAATCGTTTGCTATGTCGCTCTTCAAGGGAGATGCTAAATGCATTTCGTTGTCTCTGTACTGTACACTGACAATGACAATTAAAATTGAATCTGAATCTGAATCTGAATCAGATATGCTGCCTGTCCCGCTGAGTTACTCTCGCACTTTGTGTCTATCTTCAGTTTAGTTTATTGTCACGTGTACCGAGGAACAGTGAAAAGCTTTTGGTGGGTGCTACCCAGTCAACAGAAAGACAATACATAAATTTGCACTTCCTGGTGCAAGGAACGTGTGAACTGGAAGGCTTTATTTAATTTATTTGAAGTGTATTTTAATTTATTTGAAGTGTCTTGCATCTATTTCTGCAGTGCCACTCAAAAAACCTTACAAACTTATGACAACATAATCCATTTTTATGGTTTTGACGGATATTTTGGTGTGGAAGAACCCATTGCCTATTCCATCACAGGTACAGAAGGTCTCGACATGAAACGTCACCCATTTGTTCTCTCCAGAGATGCTGCCTGGCCTGCTTTGTTACTGCAGCATTTTGTGTCTCTATGAGTACAGACCTCCCCACCAACAGAGGGATCTATAGGACGTGTTGATTCAAGAAGGCAGCCAGTATCATCAAAGGCTCTTACCACCCTGGCAATGCTCTCATTTCATTGCTACCATCGGAAAGAAGGTGGTGCAGGAGCCTGAAAACCATGACAACCGGGTTCAAGAACAGCTTCTTCCTAGCAACCATCAGGCTCTTGAACACTGCACAATACTAACCACTACCTCAACAACCAGGATCTTCGATGGATTGTATTTTTGGTTGCACTGCGGACTTCGATTTTGCGCTATTTGGTTGCACTACTACTGCTATTACCCTAGTAGTTCAGTTCAGTTCAGTTAGTTTATTCTCACTTGTACATAGACAGCAGAGATTCTAATCGAACCATTTACAGTGTACAGATACATGATAAGTATTATTACTGTTATTGATTTATTATTTTATTACATATTTATTTTGTGTGTTATGGTGTTTGTGAGTTTATATTAATTGAATTGAATTTCTTTTATTTTCATTCAAACATGTTTGAAAGTGTGCAGAAGGAAGAATGTCACTTCTGTTGTCGGTACATATGGCAATTAAACACTCTTTACTCTTGACTCTCTTGACAATGAGAATGTCATGATATTGCATATTGAAGGAAGTAAAATGAGTTTTAAGGTGAACCTAACAGCAAACTTTAATGTTCGGGTACGTGGGGAACTTGGTGTTTATAAAGTTGAAGCACTGTCAAGTTTTAGAAACCAGAAACTGCAGATTCCGCCTTACTAAAATAAACATAAAGTGCTGGAGTAACTCAGTGGGCCAAGCAGTATTCCTGGATTGGTGACATTTCGGGTTGGGATCCTTCTTCAGATGCTTGTTTCTCCAGGGATGCTGCCTGACTCGCTGAGTTACTCTAACACTTTGTGTCCCAGTCAGGCTTTGTCTCACAGTATTTGTGTATGGTCTGATTATACTTAATTATACTTACTGTCCCACTTGGGCGTCATTTGCGCATCATTTACGCGTCACGTTTACGCATTACGCGTGCGTGGTGGCGTAGGCAGTGATGCACGGTCGCGCGCGGCGCCC
This sequence comes from Leucoraja erinaceus, assembly GCF_028641065.1. NCBI lineage: Eukaryota > Metazoa > Chordata > Chondrichthyes > Rajiformes > Rajidae > Leucoraja > Leucoraja erinaceus. The sequence goes on along the minus strand of NC_073378.1, from coordinate 33,208,992 downwards.
CAGGATTTTGGGATGTACAAAATCTTCACGCGCCATCTACGTGTGGTGCAAATGACACCCAAGTGTGACAGGCACTTTAACAGCATTGCAGCATTCCTAACGAAGTGTTAATTTGAACCACCAATTTACACAGTCACTACTTCAAACATTCATACATGTATTCCATTTTTCTCACTTCCTTAAGTTTACATTTAACAAAGAGAGAGCAGATTTATCACCTTTCAAACTTCTGTAAAGCCAATTTAATAATTCTGGAGGTTAGCTACCACCATACAAGCAAATAAGCCCTTTTAATTTTTAGTTTTAGAGTCACAGCACGGAAAGAGGCCTTTCAGGTCACCAAGTCTGCGCCGACAAGCGATACCCACACATTAACATTACTGTACACACACTAGGAATAATTCACATTTCTACCAAGCCAATTAATCTACAAACCTGCACGTCTTTTGAGTGTGGGAGGAAACTGAAGATCTTGAAGAAAACCCCCGCAGTCATGGGGTTCAAAAAAAAAATCCATACAGACGGCACCCATAGTCGGGATCGAACCCGGGTCTCTGGTGCTGCAAGTGCTGTAAAGCAGAAACTCTACCACTGCGTCACTGTTTGCGCAAATCAAAATGTTGCAAACAAATGAATAAGAAGACAACTATTTAGTTGTTTTAGCAGAGATTTGGTAGCTGGATGTGGTGAGCATTGGCCAGTGGATGGTGTAGCTGTATCTAACTTTAACAATAAATGTTTCATTTCAATGATGAAATTCCTGGAATTAAACAGAGCGGCTAAATATTTCAGGCATTTTTTGGTAGCCTGCCAGGTTTAAATTAAGCAAATAATGAGTCAGAGTTGTTGTTTGTTTAAATGTTTAGATGAATTTGCAGAGATTCAGATACAGCACAGAGTATCATGTAAACATTTAGGTTTGATTAAAGGACATTCCGAGATCCTGTAATGAATTATAATGAGTTGCAATTGTTCCCATGATGGGCCAGCTTCATCCAAAGAAAAATTTGGCAATAATGTCCCTTTTCCTCCTCGTTATTTGTGATCTCGTCTGAAGAACTTGGAATTGCAGGCATGTCTGCTAGATTTACAATTGGCTGGATACAGCCTGGTAGTTAAGTATAATCCTCAGGGTGGCACCAAATCACATTAGTTGGATTGGATGCAGATTCAATCTCTGATTTCTACTGCTTATTTAGAAACAAGAGTAAAATTACAGGCAATCATACAAACTAGAGTTTTATTCCCAGGAATGGAGATGAGGGAAAGATTTGACTAAAGTTTTCAAAAATATCACGTACAGTTGACAGGGTGATTATTGGACAACTTCTATATCTATAACAGATCTATATCGGTGAGACCAAGCGGAGGTTGGGCGATCGTTTCGCCGAACACCTCCGCTCGGTCCGCAATAACCAAGCTGACCTCCCGGTGGCTCAGCACTTCAACTCCCCCTCCCACTCCATCTCCGACCTCTCTGTCCTGGGTCTCCTCCATGGCCACAGCGAGCAGCACCGGAAATTGGAGGAACAGCACCTCATATTCCGTTTGGGGAGTCTGCATCCCGGGGGCATGAACATCGACTTCTCCCAATTCTGTTAGTCCTTGCTGTCTCCTCCCCTTCCTCAGCTCCCCTGCTGTCTCCTCCCACCCTCCAGCCTTCCGGCTACTCCTCCTTTTCCCTTTCTTGTCCCCACCCACCCCCACCCCTGATCAGTCTGAAGAAGGGTTTCGGCCCGAAACGTTGCCTATTTCCTTCGCTCCATAGATGCTGCTGCACCCGCTGAGTTTCTCCAGCTTTTCTGTGTAACATTGGACAACTTCTGCTGGTTAGGAAATTTGCAGCTCATTATTTCGGGCATTTTATACTGCCCTGCATCTCTATTTCCCAAAGATATCGAAGTTAGTGTTACATCTCAAAATGTGCTTTGGTCTAAAAACGGCATTGTATATTAGTAGCAGTATTGTTTTCAATGTGGCCAGCAACCTGCGATGACTTTGCTCCACAGTAATTGCCTCTTTAATTCTGTTCTCCAACACCTATGTGTAAAATTTGTCTTTGACTTATTAGCTAAATGCTTTTGAGATGACCTCTTACGCAATGCAGTTCAAAACAGGTTGCTTTTTCTCCAAAGTTCTATTCAAAGCTATCAAGTTTGCTTCCAAACTATTTAACCTCTTTGCATTAATACATTTTCCATTCATACCAGAGTTCTTGAGAACTCAGTATTCACTTACATTTTTTTTCTTTTTCACAATAACCAAACATCTTTTATATTCGTCATGAAACCTCACCCAGTCTTCTCCCAAAAAATCCATGTTGCACTTGATTATGTCTTTCATGTTGAATATCTGGGACCTGCTCCATGCTTTTCTTGCTGCAGCAAAAGTCTTGTTTGTGTCCATAGGCCAACAATACATTGGAGCAGAATTAGGCCATTTGGCCACTATAGAAAAATCGGTGCAGGAGTAGGCCATTCGGCCCTACAAGCCAGCACCGCTTTTCAACATGATCATGACCCCGTTCCTGCTTTTTCCATATATCCCTTGATTCCGTTAGCCCTAAGAGCAAAATCTAACTCCCTCTTGAAACCAACGAATCTTCACCACTATTTAATCAAGGCTAATCTATTTTTCCCTCTCAACCCCAGTCTCCTGTCTTCTCCCCATTACCTTTGGCACCCTTACTGATCAAGAATCTATCAATCTCCCCTTTAACATTACCCAATAACTTGGCCTCTACAGTCATCTGTGCCAATGAATTCCACAGATTCACCACCGTCTCAAATAATCACAGGTACTTTTTTTTTAATATTCTTCCAGATTTAACTTACATAAGCTTTTAAGATCAAATAATTCTTCCTCACTGCCAGGCTCACTCAGTCCTCCACAAAGTATTCACAACTTCACTGATAAAATTGCTTTCATGAAGCCTGGTTTCATCCTACATATATCGCTTCTCCTCAGCAAATCACATCTCTTTACATAAAACCTGGACAACCTCAGGTATTTTTGTACTTCTTGACAAAATCTGATTTGTCTTCAAGTCTATTTTTCATAAGTCTAGTTTATTGAGACAATTGATTGTTTCCTGAAACCTTGCTGTCTTGTCCTTTCTAAACTAGAAGTTATCAAGGTTCTCATCACTACATCTATAGTTTAGATTATTACTGTCACGTGTACTGAGGTATAGTGGGGAAAAAAAGCTTGTTGTTGCGTGCTATCCAGTCAACGGAAAGACTACATGAATATAGAACACTGCTAACATAGATCGCTATTTTAGACCTAAGAAAACTGAGATGTAATGCTAACTTTGAGTGCTAGTCGAAACTAGGCCTTTACTCACTGTAGTTTAGAAGGATGAAGGGAGAACCTCATTGAAAGTTACCGAATTGACGAAAGGCTTAGATAGAGTGGATGTGGAGAGGATGTTTCCACTAGTGGGAGAGTCTAGGACAGGGATTCCCAACCTATTTCGTCCCGTTTACCCCTGGCAGCTTTAATAGCACATAACATTTCACATAATATTTCACTTATTTATGAACAACTAATGATGAACAGATAACGGTATAAAAGTAACCAAACACAGTCAGTCAATGAGAAAAAATATGTACAAAATCCAGAATCGACAAAATTACCCCATGGGTATGTGAAATTTATCCCAGGTTGGGAAGAGATCATAGCCTCAGAATTAAAGGACTTTCCTTTAGGAAGAGGCCAAGGAGAAATTTCTTTAGTTAGAGGATGGTAACACTGTGGAATTCTTTGCCACAGAAGGCTGCAGAGGCCGTTATAACGTTATAACCATATAACAATTACAGCACGGAAACAGGCCATCTCGGCCCTTATCGTCCGTGCCGAACACTTACTCTCACCTAGTCCCATCTACCTGCACTCAGACCACTCCTTTCCCATCCATATACCTATCCAATTTATTTTTAAATGATAAAATCGAACCTGCCTCCATCACTTCCACTGGAAGCTCATTCCACACAGCTACCACCCTCTGAGTAAAGAAGTTCCCCCTAATGTTACCCCTAAACTTCTGTTCCTTAATTCTCAAATCATGTCCTCTTGTTTGAATCTTCCCTACTCTCAATGGAAAAAGCTTATCCACATCAACTCTGTCTATCCCTCTCATCATTTTAAATACCTCTATCAAGTCCCCCCTTAACCTTCTGCACTCCAAAGAATAAAGCCCTAACTTATTCAACCTTTCTCTGTAACTTAGTTGCTGAAACCCTGGCAACATTCTAGTAAATCTCCTCTGTACTCTCTCTATTTTGTTGAAATCTTTCCTATAATTTGGCGACCAAAATTGTACACCATACTCCAGAATTGGCCTCACCAATGTCTTGTACAATTTTAACATTACATTCCAACTTCTATACTCAATGCTCTGATATATAAAGGCCAGCACACCAAAAGTTTTCTTTACCACCCTATCTACATGAGATTCCACCTTCAGGGAACTATGCACAGTTATTCCTAGATCCCTCAGTTCAACTGCATTCCTCAATTCGCTACCATTTACCACGTACGCCCTATTTTGATTTGTCCTGCCAAGATGCAGCACCTCACACTTATCAGCATTAAACTCCATCTGCCATCTTTCAGCCCACTCTTCCAAATGGCCTAAATCTCTCTGTAGACTTTGAAAACCTACTTCATTATCCACAACACCACCTATCTTAGTATCATCTGCATTCTTACTAATCCAATTTACCACACCATCATCCAGTTCATTGATGTATATGACAAACAATAGTGGACCCAACACACATCCCTGAGGCACCCCACTAGTCACTGGCCTCCAACCTGACAAATAGCCATCCACCATTACTCTGGCATCTCCCATTCAGGCACTGTTGAATCCATCTTACTATTCCACCATTAATACCCAACAATTGAACCTTAACCAACCTTCCATGTGGAACCTTGTCAAAGGCCTTACTGAAGTCCATATAGACAACATCCACTGCTTTACCCTCATCAATTTCCCTAGTAACCTCTTCAGAAAATTCAAGAAGATTAGTCAAACATGACCTTCCAGGCACAAATCCATGTTGACTGTTCCTAATCAGACCCTGTTTATCCAGATGCTTATATATATTATCTCTAAGTATCCTTTCAATTAATTTGCCCACCACTGATGTCAAACTAACAGGTCTATAATTGCTCGGTTTACTCTTAGAACCCTTTTTAAACAATGGAACAACTTGCGCAGTACGCCAATCCTCCGGCACCATTCCCGTTTCTAATGACATTTGAAATATTTCTGTCATAGCCCCTGCTATTTCTACACTAACTTCCCTCAATGTCCTAGGGAATATCCTCAGGAACTGGAGACTTATGCACTTTTATATTTTTAAAAAGTGTCAGTACTTCCTCTTCTTTGAATCTCATAGTTTCCATAGCTACTCTACTTGTTTCCCTTACCTCACATAATTCAAGATCCTTCTCCTTGGTGAATACGGAAGAAAATAAATTGTTCAATATCTCCCCCATTTCTTTTGACTCTGCAGATAGCTGTCCACTCTAACTCTCTAATGGACCAATTTTATCCCTCGTTATCCTTTTGCTATTAGTGTTCCCGATGTTGGGGGAGTCCAGAACCAGGGGCCACAGTTTAAGAATTAGAGGGGTAAGCCATTTAGAATGGAGATGAGGAAATACTTTTTCACACAGAGAGTTGTAAGTCTGTGGAATTCTCTGCCACAGAGGGCGGTGGAGACCGGTTCTCTGGATGTTTTCAAGAGAGAGTTACATAGAGCTCTTAAAGATAGCGGAGTCAAAGAATATGGGGAAAGGCAGGAACGGGGTACTGATTGTGGATGATCAGCCATGATCACTTTGAATGGTGGTGCTGGCTTGAAGGGCCAAATGGCTTACTCCTGCACCTATTGTCTATTGTCTACACGCTGCAGTTTGTTGTGGCCTTGGGCCTAGCAGGTCCCAAATCAAGCCGCGATGCAACCCCGATAGTATGCTTTCGATGGAGCATCTGTAGATGTTTTGGAGCCATGCTGATTTTCCTCAGTCTCCTGAGGAAGTTGAGGCATTGGTGTGCCTTCTTGATTGTCACTACAAAATGGCTGGTCAACGACAGATCATTGGTAATATTTACGCCAAGGAATTTAGACCTCTCAACAATTTCCACTTCAGCACCATTGACACCAATTGGGGCATGTGCTCCAGCATGTTTACTGATGTTGATAACTCGCTCCTTCATCTTGTTGACATTGAGAGAGAGGTCATTGTCCTGGCACCACGTTGCTTAATTTTCTATCTCCTTCCTATACTCCATCTCAGGTACAGCAGGTAGTGACGAAAACTAATGGCATGTTGGCCTTCATTGCGAGAGGATTTGAGTATGGGAGCAAGGAGATCCTACCGCACTTGCACAGGGCCATGTTGAGACCACACCCGGAGTATTGTGTGCAGTTTTGGTCTCCCTGAGGAAGGACCTTTGTACAATTGAGGTAGTGCAGCGTAGGTTCACCAGGTTAATTCCTGGGTTGGCGGGACTGACATGACATAGGGGTTGATGCAAAGAATGGGGAAGTCCAGGACTGGGCTTGGAAATCCTTTCGAGATAGAACTTTTTTCACACAGAGAGTGGTGATCTCTGGAACTCTCTGCCACAGAGGGTAGTTGAGGCAGTTCATTGGCTATATTTAAGAGGGAGTTAGATGTGGCCCTTGTGGCTAAAGGGATCAGGGGGTATGGAGAGAAGGCAGGTACAGGATACCGAGTTGGATGATCAGCCATGGAATGGCGGTGCAGGCTCGAAGGGCCGAATGGCCTACTCCTGCACCTAATTTCTATGTTTCTATGATAAAAGAATAGGTCGACTGGGCTTGTATTCACTAGAATTTAGAAGGATGAATCTTATAGAAGCATATACATTTCTTAAGGATTGGACAGGCTAGATGCAGGAAAAATGCTCCCGATGTTCGGGGAGTCCAGAACTAGGGATCACAGTGTAGGGATAAGGGGTAGGCCATTTAGGACTGAGATAAGGAAAAATGTTTTCACCCAGAGAGTTGTAAATCTCTCAAAGGGCCGAATGGCCTACTCCTGCACCTATTTTAATTTTTTTTAGTTTTAGAGATACAACGCGGAAACAGACTCTTCGGCCCACCGACTCCTTGCCAACCAGCGATCACCCACACATTAACACTACCCTACACACACTAAGGACAATTTTACATTTATACCAAGCCAATTAACCTACAAATCCGTACGTCTTTGGAGTAAAGGAGGAAACTGAAGATCTCGGAGAAAACCCTCGTTGTCACGGGGAGGGGAACAAACTCTGTATAGACAGCACCCGTAGTCAGGATCGAACCTGGGTCTCCGATGCTGCACGTGCTGTAAGGCAGCAACTCTGCCACTACGCCACCATGCTGACCCACTATGTTTCTGTCTCGTCATTTCTCGTGATGATGAGTGTAAAGGGGGATTATAGTAGAGGGCTGAGAATGCATCCTTGCGGGGCACCAGTGTTAAGAATTATTAAGAAGGATGTGCTGTCAGCTATCTGCAGTGATTGTGGTCTGTGGGTCAGAAAGTTGAGGATCCGGTGGGAGAGGAGAGATTCTGACTACAAGGCCCAGGAGTTTGGATGGGATTATGGTAATGAAAGCGCACCTACAGTCAATTGACTTGAAAGCTGCAGACTCAGACTTTACCTGGGGGTCGACCTTGCAGTTCATCCAAGGTTTCCCGATGGGGAACACACACGTTGCCTCCAATAAGAAACAGCTGCCCATGTTTGCAGATCATGAAGTGATCTCCCTACAGTCAGGAAATTAAACATGAAGGAGCAGAGCAAATTACAAACCAATAGCGTAAAGCTAGCATGTTGTATTTATTTTGTTAGACCAAATATAGTTCAATTCTATTTATTACTTCAAAACATTTCATGAGCCAAAATGCACATTCATGTGAGAGTTGAGGACAGCGTAGGGGTAGAGCTACTGCCTTACAGCGCCAGAGACCCGGATTCGATCCCGCTTAGGGGTGCTGACTGTTTGGAGTTTGTACGCTCTCCCTATGACCTGCGTGGGATTTCTCCGAGATCTTTGGTTTCTCACACACTCTAAAGACGTACAGGTGTGTAGGTTAATTGGCTGGGTATAAATGTAAATTGTCCCTAGTGTGTGTAGGGTGGTGTTAGCATGTGGAGATCTTTGGTCGGCGTGGACTCGGTGGGCCAAAGGGCCTGTTTCCGCCCTGTATCTCGAAACTAAATGCAGCATTGGCTATAGCATGTTAGTCAATTAGAATGCTTAGTAATTATAACCCCACCTTGTAACATTCATAGTGTAAGATCCTGCCCACTGCTTGCCAGTTCGAGTAGCAGTGTGAACGTGTGATGACCTGCTCTGTAGTTGATGACCTGAACAATAAAGATGCTTGTGTTTCAACCCGTGTGAGTTTGAGCTCTTTACATGGTGTCAGATTGGGTCTGCCCCGTCTCTGTTTATCGCAATTTATTTAGTTTACCAGTTTTTATTTGCGTGATTTTTTGTGATTTGGAAATATGGCTAGCTCTTGTCGAAAGCCTAGCCCGCTTGTGTTTGATTCTGATATCTCAAAGCGATGGCGAATGTTTGACAAGGATTACTCTCATTAAATACGCATCGTTCACCGCAATGATCCCGACGATTTGAAGGCTTCGCTACTGTTGAATTTAGCGGGTCCAGAGGCTATGATCGTTTGAATTTGCACCTGCTCAACTGGATGCGAATGGACAGGTATTGGTGCCAGCAGAATCTATAGATAACTCGATGGTGTTGCTGAGAAAGTTCAGAGAACTGTGTGACCTGCCGTCTAACAGAATCCTTGAGAGGACAAGATTTTTTGCCCGAGCGCAACAGCCTGATGAACCTGTTGAACGATTCATCAGCGACCTGAGAAACATCGGTTTTCGATGCAGATTTGGTGAGATAACAAATGAGCTTGTTAGAGATAAAATTGTGGGAGGAATGAGCAACCGAAAGCTGTGTGCTGAACTATTAGGGAATGCAGAACTGACTTTAGATCAGGCTATTCATGCTTGTCGGATGGCTGAGACTGTGGCACCACTGGCTGATTATGATAGCGCGAATGCTAATCAACAACTAAATGTGAATATGTTTAGTTATTCTCCGCAAAGATTTCTCAATGCATCCAGCAAAGTTCAGAACATGCCTAAGACGAGGTGCACAATCTGTAACTATTTCCACCCCAGCGGGTGCCAATTTTTGCATAGCCCATGGGAAAGTATTTCATAATTGCAAAAAACCCAACCACTTTGCAAATTGTTGTCGATCTAGTGGGAGTACATCTCCAAGGACAAAGCTGCACCTGATTCAACAAGACCCGTCAGATTCAGATTCCCATGAACAAGATGAATCTTCCCACAGGAACGACTCTGATAGCTCAAACACTGAGCCTACCGTACTTTACCTAAACCTGCGCACCCCAGGCAAAGTTACTGATCCTGCTGTGACCATGATAGTCAATAACAAACCGCTGATTGCCAAGGTCGACACTGGTGCCTGCGTGAACGTCATGTCACTCAAAGTGTTCAACAAGATAAGAACCACTGAGCTCATGAGAAAAGACACCTCCACTTTACATGCTTACGGAGGGGAAATTCTTCACCCACTGGGCAAAGCCGACTTCAAATGTACCATCAATGAACAGGCCAAGGACTTGCTATTTTACATCATTCAAACAAGTTCTGAAATCCTGCTAGCCATCGATGCATGCCATGATCTGGGTTTAGTCTATTTCGGGCATGCTGTTCACAAACTCTGTTTGACAGACGGACCACCCAAACAGATGCTATCCAACTACAAATATTTGTTTGACAACCAACTCGGTAAACTACCTACAATATACAAGATCATTGTTGACCATACAGTCACCCCAATCGTCGTGCCCCCGCATGGTACGCGCAAACAAATACACGATGAACTTAAACGTATGGTCTCCATTGGAGTCCTCGCCGAAGTCAGCGAACCCTCTGATTGGGTTTCCACCATGATTGTCACCACAAAGAAAGACAAGGAGTTACCCATCTGTATCAATCCTAAAGATTTGAATACAGCAATCAAACGCCAACACTATCCTATGAGGACCATCGAAGACATCGCAGCACAATCGGTAACGCAACGGTTTTCTCGGTCTTGGATGCCAAAAACACATTCTGGCAAATCCCGTTAGACCATGCCTCATCGGCAACATTCGCCACCCCGTTCGGACGTTACCGGTTCCTAAGAATGCCCTTTGGCATCAACTCTGCCAGCAATGTCTTCCAGCATGCAATGGAACAACTGTTTGCAGAATTCCCCTCTGCTATCATAGTTGACAACATTCTAGTTTATGGCCGCGATGCCACCGAGCACGATGCAAATCAACGCTAGAATTTAGAAGATTGAGGAGGGATCTTATAGAAACTTACAAAATTCTTAAGGGGTTGGACAGGCTAGATGCAGGAAGATTGTTCCCGATGTTGGGGAAGTCCAGGACAAGGGGTCGCAGTTTAAGGATAAGGAGGAAATCATTTAGGACCGAGATGAGAAAAATATTTTTCACACAGAGAGTGGTGAATCTCTGGAATTCTCTGCCGCAGAAGGTAGTAGAGGCCAGTTCATTGGCTATATTTAAGAGGGAGTTAGATGTGGCCCTTGTGGCTGAAGGAATCAGGGGGTATGGAGAGAAGGCAGGTACAGGATACTGAGTTGGATGATCAGCCATGATCATATTGCAGGCACGAAGGGCCAAATGGCCTACTCCTGCACCTAATTTCTATGTTTCTATGTTTCTAAGTACTAGACCGTGCCAGAGACATCAATTTAAAGCTGAACCCACTTAAATGCAAGTTGAGGGTTCCCGAAGTCACTTACGTAGGTCAAGTGTTCACTAGCAATGGGCTAAAACCAGACCAGCTGAAGACTGCAGCAATCAACGAGCTGCTGGTCCAACTGACGTCCCCAGCCTACAACCATTTCTAGGGATGGTCAACTACCTGGGAAAGTTTATCCACAATCTCAGCGAACTATCATTTGGAGTGTGGGAGGACACCTGAAGCACCCGGATAAAACCCACACGGTCACAGGGAGAATGTACAAACTCCCTACAGACAGACAGCACCCGGTCAGCATCGAACCTGGCGCTGCAAGGCAGCAACTCTACAGCTGTGCCACCATGCTATGCCATTCCTTAAATTAATGCTAACAAGAAGAAAATTATTGTTTAAACCGTAGATCATCTGGTTCAGGTTAAAATGCGCAAAGAACATAAGTAATCCCAAAAACTTGTTCATCTTATCTACATCATTTAAGACATATGGTACTTGCTATTCTCAATCTTGATCCATAGTGTGCCTCACACCTCCTCTAGGGGGCAGCCTTGGCCCATTGGCAGCATTTTCCCTCTGGGATAAAGCATCATATGCTTTTCCCATTAGAAAACATGGTGGTGGGAATAGGTGGAAGATACTACAAATATACTGGCGCAGTGGTTTTGTATTAAGTAAGGGGGTTTCAAGACTGCTCACAGTCTTGAGAATATCATCCTTCCTGGCAGTTCAGGGAGTGCCAGGGACAACTGCACACACTGTTTTTTTTTGTCTTCTGCCTGAAGAAGGATCTTGACCCGAAACGTCACCCATTCCTTCTCTCCAGAGACGCTGCCTGTCCCGCTGAGTTACTCCAGCATTTTGTGCCTATCTTATGAATTTTTTTAGTTTGGCCACAATGTTGGACTGATATCTGCTCTCCAATGGAGGTTAAATATTCCACAACACTTTTAAAGAAAGAAAGAGGGAGATTGCCTTGGTGAATATTTATCCCTAAAGGGCCTGTCCCACTTGGTCGTGATTTGCGCGGAATTTACGCGTCATCATTTATGCGTGAACCGCATACGACGCATGACGCATGCGGTGTGCCGTGCACGTGATGTGCGCATGGTGCACATTGCGTGCGTGGTAGTGGACGCGCGGTCGCTCGGGGCGCCCCAGGATTTTGGGATGTACAAAATCTTCGCGAGCCATCTGCGTGATGTGCAAATAACGCCCAAGTGGGACAGACCCTTAACCATAACCAACTTCACTAAAGCTGACCTTCTAGTTGTTTATCTCTTTGGTATTTATTGGATCTTGATGTGTGCAAATTGGCTGTTCAGTTTCCTCACGTTACTTATTACAACAGAGAAGGACTGGAGGCCATGTGGCCAGATTCTATCAAAGCAATCCCATCGTCCCAGGATGAGGTTTCCTGGGTGTGCCGTGCACCGCGGCAGAAGGCTCCTGGGATGTGTCGCGGAGGTGATCAACCTAGCGGGCAGGCTGGCGGGAGTGTAGAGGGACCCACACGGCCGAGATCGGTGAATGAAGAGGGATCCGGCGGGGAACATCTGAGAATGAATGGGGGACCCGAGGGGCACCAAAAACAAAGGGGGGAACCCATTGGAGGGGAGCTGAGTACAAAGGTGGGACCCAATGGGGGGCTGCCAAGAATGAAGAGGGAACCGGCGGGTCGCCTAAGGCAGAGATAGATAAATTCTTCATTAGTACGGCTGTCAGAGGTTATGAGGAGAAAGCAAGAGAATGGGGTTAGAAGGGTGAGGTAGATCAGCCATGATTGAATGGTGGAGTAGACTTGATGGGCCAAATGGCCTAATTCTGCTCCTATTCCTTAAGACCTTACATGCTGTGGCAAGCCTGGTTTGCTGCTGTGAGAAGATCAGACTGTACTAAGAACTTTTGAAACTTCATCGGCACCAGAAAGGTGCCGATTTTTTGTGTACTAACTCGGTGACGTCTGCTGTATGGTTTTACGGGATTGTGTACAAAAACAAGGAATTTCCCTTTCCCTAGGTATATGTGACTATGAAGTATTATTACATCATCATTTATCTCAATTATTCAATGATTCGATTGTATTTATTGTCACACGTACCTAGATGCAGTGACATTTTTGTCTTGCATCATTGGCAGCGATCACTCGAAACGAGTATGACTGGCCTCTCATGGAGGACGCCTGTGCATGACTTTGTTTAACGTGGGGAGACAGGAGCACAGACAACCAACCATCAGTCCAGTGGCATGGAGTCCAAGACGACCGGAGACCCTTTTCTGCTGCAGCCTTCATCTGCCTTCCCAGCCGTTGTGACGCTCCACTAAGGTCAGCCATCGTCCACTGCCAGTTCCACCGTTGAGGTCTTGGTCAGAGGATTGCCCTTTGTCAGAGACCTCCCCCCTCGACCTTACCGCCATGGGTGGCCCTACCAGGAGCATAGCTCAACACGGCATCGCTCTCAGGATCTCAGAACCACACAAGCTTCTCCACCACGACAAGGTGACAATCCACGGAGAATTGTCTTGCATACAATTCAGCAAAATCACACTGTACATAAGCACAATCACAGATGAGTACAAAAGTGCAGTGATTTTAGTGTAAGAATAGTAGACTTCACCAAAGCAGCACGTACACAAAGAGATAAGCCACGTTTCTGGTGCCATCTTATGCCCTGCAGGATTCAAGTTCTTAAAAATATCAAGCCCTTATCTTGGCCTTAAAGGCCCTGGTGGGGACACTAGGTTAGTGTTGCAGGGGTTAGCCTGGCCTGTTGATCTTTCTGCTCTGTGGGATTTGTTCAACACCTTGTTAAAATCCACGTGGATATATCAAGTCTGCTCACTTCATCAACTCTTACCCCTGTACTCCTACAATTTCTTCTCTCATTGATGCTCCTCAACTCACTTTTGATACTTTTTGCCTTGTAACGGCACTCGCTAATTAATCAACCAGTGCAGGGGGGCACAGTGGTAGAGTCGCTGCCTCACAGCGCCGGAGACCCGGGTTTGATCCCGACTACAGATGCTGTCTGTACAGAGTTTGTACGTTCTCCATATGACCCGCGTGGGTTTTCTCCGGGTGCTCTGGTTTTCTCCCACATTCCAAAGACTTAAAGGTTTGTCGGTTAATTGGCTTCAGTAAAATTGTTAAATTATCCCGAGTGTGTAGTAAAGTGCTCGTGCACCGAAGAGCCTGTTTCCGCGCTGTACCTTTAAAGTCTTAAGTAAAGTGTAAAGTCTTCGGGATATACAAGGAAACTGAGAATGTGACCACAAGGGAAGCATGCAAACTCAGCACAAGACTAAACTCAGCTCCCTAGAACTGCAATAGCAATAATTCCAGCACTATATGAATATTGTTTCTGTCTGAGGTCCTTTGAATCATTGTAAATAAATGTATAAATAAATGTATAAAGCCAGACATTCTGAATGTTTCAGTGCTCTTTACTTGAACAATACTCCCTCATCCTCCAGCAGTTTATCTTCCATGAGACCTTGACTGTGATATTAATAAACTGTTCGAGAATGTAATTTTTCAAAATATTTTCTTGCCATTGTATCATAGATGTATGTTCCCTTTAGTCAAAGCGCATCACGAATGTACAGCTCTTGAGTTCCCTATATTCAAAACACAGCACACATTTGCCATGCAACCCCTTGAGCAGAATTGACACCGGATATAATGCTCAGATCTCCGAACAAGGCCATTAGTTCCTCGTTATTCCCATTAGTCATGTTCGCCAACCTGAAGTCAATAGTTAAGGGAAGTTAATAGGAAAGTTAATGCCAAGGTCAACAGCCAACTGATTGGCCTTCTTGGGAGGCACAGTGGCGCAGCGGTAGCATTGCTGCGTTACAGCGCCAGGGATCCCGGTTCGGTCCTGACTACAGATACCGTTTTACAGAGTTTGTACTTTCTCCCTGTGTTTGCATGGGTTTTCTCCTTGTTTCCGGGTTTCCACATTTCAAAGACGTACAGATTTGTAGGCTAATTGGCTTCTGTAAATTGTGTGGAGGACAGAACTAGTGTATGGGCCATTGCTGGTCGGTGCACACTCGGTGGGCCGAAGGGCCTTTTTCCACGCAGTATCTCTAAACTAAACTAAACTAAACTACGGGGTCAGCAATCTTCTGATTCAGACAGAACATGTCCCTAAATGCAATATATTTTCACAACCAGCTCTTGTTAATTTATTTAAGAAGGAACTGCAGATGCTGGAAAATTGAAGGTAGACAAAAATGCTGTAGAAACTCAGTGGGTGAGGCAGCATCAATGCTTTCCTTCGCTCCATAGATGCTGCCTCACACGCTGAATTTCTCCAGCATTTTTGTCTACCCTTGTTAATTTATTCTATCCGCTGAGTGCCCATGTTTCAGGCATCCAGTTCAAATGCACAGTTGAAAGCCTTCATTGTTTTAAAGTCTCACATGTTGAGTGTTACGCAAAAGGCTTCATCACATTTTAAAATGGCAAAATCTCCCCATGGTTTCCCAACTTAGAAAAATTTGAAATGGAGGCATTGGTCAAGAATAAGAAGGAGGCATGGGGCAGGTCTAGGCAGCTGGGGTTCAAGTGTATCCCTGGAAATATATCTGAGAAGACCGTGGGAAGCTAGAGAGGAAATTGTAGATGCCTTGGCTGAGATTTATGAGTCATCATTGCATATGAGTGGGGTGCCGGATGATCGCATGGGATTCAAGGAGAGACAGATGAACGGATAGAAAACTGGCTTCATGGAAGGAAGCAGAGGGTGATGGTTGAAGGGGTGCTTTTCAGACTGGAGGCCTGTGACTAGTGGTGTGCCACAGGGTTCGGTGCTGGGCCCATTGCTGTGTGTTGTAGTGGCCTGGACATGGTCAGGAAAAGGCTAAACGCCAGGCAGGTTCAGAAGTCCTTTAATGAAGCATGACAAAACACACAGATCATCCCCCAGCAGGAACCGGAAACCCCGTGGGCAGACAGACCACCGTCCCTGTCCCTCAAGTGCCGAGGGGGATGACCCAAGGAGTGGCCTAATATCCGGGGACCGCCACAGTGTCATCTATCTCAGTGATACAAATGAGAAAGTACAAGGCATGATTAGTAAGTTTACAGATGAAACTGACGTGGGTGGTATTTTTAGATAGCGAAGATGGTTGTAGTGGAGCAAAGGGATCTAGAAGTGCAGGCACATAATGCCTTCAAAGTGACATCACAGGTAGATAGGGTGGTCAAGAAGGCTTTCAGCACATTGGCCTTCATCAGTCAGAGTACTGAGTTGGGAGGTCATGTTACAGTTGTACAAGGCCATATTTAGAGTACTGTGTTCAGTTTTGATTGATCCCCTGTTGTGGGATAGATGTTGTTAAGATGGAAAGGGTGCAGGGAAGATTTATGAGGATGTTGCCAAGACTCGAGGGCCTGAGCCAGGATTTTATTCCTTGGAGCACAGGAGGATGAGGGGTGATCTTATAGAGGGGTAACTTTTTGAAGGAATCTGAAGGAATCCGAGGGGTAACTTTTTCACACAAGGGGTGGTGGGTGTATGGAACAAGCTGCCAGAGGAGGTAGGTGAGGCTGGGGCTATCCCAATGTTTAAGAAACAGTTAGGCAAGTACATGGATAGGACAGGTTTGCAGGGATATGGACCAAACACGGGCAGATGGGACTTATTGGCCAGTGTAGGCAAGTTGGGCTGAAGGGTCTGTTTCCACGATGTACGACTCTATGACAATATTCCCGTCAGGAGCCCACCATTTTCATAGATTAGTAAACTATTTTGGCAATGTTCACTTGAAGCCTGAAATTTCAACAAACAACAGCTGCATGTCATTGATCCAAGTCTTGTGCGTCACTGAATACTCGTCAACAATTATTGATAATATTAAGAGTTTCACATGATTGCAACTGATATAAATCTGCTCTTTTTCCTTTTGTCAATTGTTCTGTGCTAATCTTGTCAACTCTCTTCCTCTTTTCAAAGGCATTCATTAATTACATATGCCCCTTGAAAGTGAATTATAGATGGGGATTTGGCTAAGATATAGAAACATAGAAAGTAGGTGCAGGATTAGGCCATGCGGCCCTTCGAGCCAGCACTGCCATTCAATATGATCTTGGCCGATCATCCAAAATTAGTATCCAGTTCTTGCTTTCTCCACATATCCCTTGATTCCATTAGTCATAAGAACTATATCCAACTCTCTCTTGAAAACATCCAGTGAATTGACCTCCAAAGCCTTCTGTGGCAGAGAATTTCATAGATTCACAACTCTCTGGGTGAAAAGGTTTTTTCTCACCTCAGTCCTAAATGGCCCAGTCCTTATTCTTAAACTGTGACCCTGGTTCTGGACTTCCCGAACATTGGGAATATTTTTCCTGCATTTTTCCTGCAAATATAGTTTTAGTTTTACTAAGTCCATGCCAACCAAGTATGTTACTTCTATCCTACACACTAGGGACAATTGACAATTAACAGAAGCCAATTAACATACAAACCTGCATGGGGGGAACTTTTAAAATCTCTTGCCTGCACGGGAGACCCGACCTTTTCCCTGTCAGGTCTCCGTTGTCGTTGGGGCCTAGCACCATGGAGCGGCCTCCAACCGGAACGACCTAGGGGCTCCAGTCGCGGTGCCTGCAGACTTACCATCGTGGGGCTGGCCGGCCTTGGAGCATGGAGAGCTGTGGTGGCTCGCTGCTGCGGCCCGACACCGGAGCTCGTAGGCTCCAGCTGCAGGTCCGGTGGACTGTGATATCAGGAGCTCACGGGTCCTGGTGGAGACCGCTTTTCGGAGCTCCCACAATGCAACTTCTCCCGCCCGTGTTGCGAGGTTGGAACGACCCGGAGCGGGGCCGTACATCGCCCGGCGCGGCTTTAATGGCCGCGGGACATTCCAACGCCCGCCGGGGGCTCCAACTGTGAGTCATTTAGACCTGGAGCGGGGCCGTACATCGCCCGGTGTGGCCTTAATGGCTGTGGAACTTACCATAGCCTGCCTGGAACTTCAACATCGAGAGAAAAGACTTTGCCTTCCATCACAGTGAGGAGGAGATTCACTATGATGGATGTTTGTGTGAATTGAATTGTTTGTGTGTCTTGTAGGAATTGTTTTGTTTGTATGGCTGTAGAAACAGAGTTTTATTTGAGCCTCACTGAGGTTCAAATGACATTGAATAAATATTGTATTGTCTTTGGAATGTAGGAGGAAACTGGAGCTCCTGAAGAAAACCCATGTGGTCAAGGGGAGAACATACAAACTCCATACAGGCAGGCCCCGTGGTCAGGACCGGTTAGTTCTCTGGCTCTATAAGGCAGCAACTCTAGCACCTTCTTTTTCATATATTTCATAATTTACCATGATTGTTGACATTTTAAAAATATTTTGGAGAACCTTCTTTCTAAAGGGGCTGTCCCACTGCGGCGACCTAATCCGCGAGTTCAGAAGGATGTCTTCGACCTTCAAGCTCGAGGGCACTCGCCTGAAAAACTTCGAGCTGGATCGACCGTTAGCGATGAAACCGCGAGTCGGATCGATAGTCAGCACACACACACACACACACAGACACACACAAACACATCGCAAAGGCGGGGGCCAGGGAAAGCAGGGGAGCGCTGTCTGAAATTCACACCCGCGATGAAGAGGAAGGTAAAAGACGGCACAGTGTACAGTAAGTCCTTTAGAGAGCGTGGAGGGTGGGGTGAGGGGAGAGAGAAGGGGGAGAGAGGGAGAGATGGGGGGGAGAAGGAGTGGAGACACTTTTAAGAAGTCAGACAACTTATAATAAAGTTTAGCGGGCATTTAACATTACCGGTCGGTTTTCCTTGATCCTGAAAACTCCAATGAGCCAATTAAAATGCCCGATTAGCGAAGGAGATTGCCTATGGCTGCCCTCGACTGCCTGTAACTAAATAGTGACCCAAATCCACTGCACTACGAGTTCAAAAGAACCATGCCGACCAATTTTACTCGTGGAAAATTTTCCAACATGCTGAAAATATTTCTGCAACCTAGCTGAGGCCGCGAGTATGCGGGAACTTCCCTCGAGCATGAAGGAGAGTTCCAGTGACCTCATAGGACCTCCTAGGACTACGTGTCGACCATCCTGCGCGTTTGAGTCGAGGACAAACTCGCAGATTAGGTCGCCACAGTGGGACAGCCCCTTAACTCAAGAGAGTCAAGAGTGTCATGTGTCCCAGATAGAACAATGAAATTTTTACTTGCTGCAGCACAACAGAATATGTAAACATAGTACACTTTTTTTTTTTTTAAATTGACGTGGCCTCACGCCTCCCCTCTGCTCACACTCGCTCTTGCACGCAGTATCTGTGGTAGTCTGCGGAATTCTCTGCTTCAGAGGGTGCACGGTTTTCTGACGCCCGAAAAACCTGCGCCAGCATCGCTGCCTTTGCACCAGTGCGTGCCACGGGGGGAGCATGCGGCATCGCTGAGTGTATGTGTGTGCATCGGAGCTTTGAATTGGTGCGTCTGCAACCATGCACCGGAGCTTTGTAATATCGAGCATGCACTGCTGCCCTGCACCAGCAAGCTTGCACTGTTGGCCAAATGCATCGAAGAACATTTCAGTGAGGGTGCTGCGAGTTTGGCTGCCCTGCCAGCAGCATGTTCGTTATTTCTACTTTTTTTGTTTTTTTTGGTGTGTCTAGTGTTAGTTTGGGTGTCTCTCAGTGTGTCTTGTGTGGGGGTGGTAGGGAGGGGAAAGGGGGGAACCGTTTTCGGCCGCCTCCTCGACGGAGAGGCGACTTTTTCCATGTCCCCTCCCTCACGGCCTAACAGCTTGGATTGGAACGGCCTTTCCCGGAGTCAGGCCCAGAGCATCGGCAGCAGGCGCAGTGTAGACTTTCCATCGCGAAGCGGGTGAACCCTTGCCGGGGGTTGGCTGAGAGTAGTGTGCCGATCGCTGTCCTGGTGACTTTGGCTTCATGGGGCCGTGGTCTGCGGAGCTTCTAGCCGCGGGCGTGGCATGGACTTACCATCCGGAGCCTGGGATCCCTTGCCGGGGATCGCCGGAGAAGAGCTCGGACCGTCGGCATGCCTGCAGCCTATAACATCCTGAAGCCGCGGTCTCCGGTAGTCTGGAGCAAACCAGCTTGGTTCAGTGAGTCAATGAAGAACTATCTCCCGACTAACTTAAGCCTCCGGACACAAATGTGTACCTTTGAGTTACCACAATGAAAACATCTTTTTGCTGTTTACATCTGGTAAGATTACACTTCCTTTGATTCCTCTAGTGGTGAATGCATTTCTTGATGTCAGCGGGAAGACATTACAATTCCATCATTGTTCAGGACAGAAGCACACGGTATTGGGGGTTCAGTATTGATGTGGATCGAGAACTGGCTGGCAGACAGGAAGCAAAGAGTAGGAGTAAACAGGTCCTTTTCAGAATGGCGGGCAGTGACTAGTGGGGTACCGTAAGGCTCAGTGCTGGGACCCCAGCTATTTACAATATATATTAATGATTTGGACGAGGGATGCGTTTTAAGAGACTGCGCCGAGCAACTGAAAGATGTCTTCACAGACATTTTTAACATCCCACTCAGCCAGGCAGTAGTGCCCAACTGTCTTAAGAGTGCCACCATCGTCCCTGTCCCGAAGAAACCAAACCCAGCCTGCCATAATGACTTTCGACCAGTGGCTCTAACACCCATAGTAATGAAGTGTTTTGAGCGACTGGTTATGCAGCATATCAAAAAAGTCTACCTGCCGACCTAGACCCACTGCAGTTTGCCTACAAAGCCAACCGATCCACAGAGGACGCAGTCTCAACAACACTGAACCTCGTACCGTCACACCTTGATCAGAAAAATACTTATGCCAGGATCCTCTTCATAGACTTCAGCTCTGCTTTTAACACAATCATTCCGCAGCAGCTGGTGGAGAAGTTGGAGCTATTGGGGATTGATGCTGGCACATGTAACTGGGTCCTGAACTTTCTATCGCAACGGTAGCAGACAGTCAGGGTGGGCAGTAGGACATCAAAAACCATAGCCGTGAGCACTGGCTCACCCCAAGGCTGTGTCCTAAGCCCCCTGCTGTTTAATTTGCTTACACACGACTGTACTGCTAGGCTCAACAACAACTTCATCAACAAGTTCGCTGATGACACAACAGTGGTGGGTCTCATCAGTGACAATGATGAGTCGGCGTACAGGATGGAGGTGGAGCTGCTCACAGGATGGTGCAAATCCCACAACCTCATTCTCAACGTGGGAAAAACTAAGAAGATGGTGGTTGACTTCAGGAGGGCGGGAAAACAACACCATACACCTCTGCACATCGATGGAGCTGATGTGGAAAGGGTCAGCAGCGTGAAGTTCCTAGGACTCTGTCAGATGACCTGACGTCCACGACCAACACCACAGCACTGGTCAAGAGAGCCCAGCAGCGACTACACCCTCTCCGAAGACTACGTAAAGCAGGTCTCCCCACTACACACCTACGAACATTTTATAGGGGGACAATCGAGAGCACATTTACCTGCGGCATCACTTCCTGGTTCGGGAGCTGCAAGGCGTACGAACGGCACCAACTAGACAGGATTGTGAAGACCGCCAGCAGGATTATTGGTGCCCCACTCCCTTTCCTGCTGGACATATACAGGAAGAGATGTATCAGCAGAGCCATCTCCATCATCAAAGATCCCTACTACCCATCGCATCACATATTCTCCAACCTGCCATCTGGGAAGAGGTACAGGAGCATTAGCTGCAAAACCAGTAGGATGCTCCTCAGCTTCTTCCCGCAGGCTATAAGACTGATAAACGGACTTTGCCCCCTGCCAAAGTATCGCGCACCAACCATCAACCTGGACACACTGCAGCAGAGCCACTGTCGATCGGAACGCCTGTTGATGTTTAGTAGAGAGTAGAGTGTTTAATTTGTTCATGATATATCTATTTTTATTTCTATTTATTTTTTACTGCACACTGAATGGACACTGGTTGAGCAACGTTTTTTTGTTTCCTCTGGGTATGTGAGTACTCAGGAAAATGACAATAAAGATATACTACTATACTATACAACATCTCCAAGTTTGCGGATGACACGAAGCTGGCAGTGTTAGCTGTGAGGAGGATGCCAGGAGGCTGCAAGGTGTCTTGGATAGGCTGGGTGAGTGGGAAAATGCATGGCAGTTGCAGTATAATGCGGATAAATGTGAGGTTATCCACTTTGGTGGCAAAAATAGGAAAGTAGACTATTATCTGAATGGTGGCCGATTAGGAAAAGGGGAGATGCAACGAGACGTGGGTGTCATGGTACACCAGTCATTGAAGGTAGGCATGCAGGTGCAGCAAGCAGTGAAGAAAGCGAATGATTGAGGGGGGATCTTATAGAAACTTACAAAATTCTTAAGGGGTTGGACAGGCTAGATGCAGGAAGATTGCTCCCGATGTTGGGGAAGTCCAGGACAAGGGGTCACAGCTTAAGGATAAGGGGGAAATCCTTTAAAACCGAGATGAGAAGAACTTTTTTCACACAGAGAGTGGTGAATCTCTGGAACTCTCTGCCACAGAAGGTAGTTGAGGCCAGTTCATTGGCTATATTTAAGAGGGAGTTTGATGTTGCCCTTGTGACTAAGGGGATCAGGGGGTATGGAGAGAAGGCAGGTACGGGATACTGAGTTGGATGATCCGCCATGATCATATTGAATGGCGGTGCAGGGCATTCGAAGGGCCGAATGGCCTACTCCTGCAGATATTTTCTATGTTTCTCTAATACCGTTTTAAATATACAAACCCCATCATCAGAAGTAATTAGAAGAGCTTGGGAAGATGGACTTGCCCTAACAATTTTAAAAGACAGATGGGAGGAAAGCCTTCTATACATACACAACAGTTCTCTTAACGTTAGGCATTCGCTAATACAATTTAAAATACTGCACAGACTCTATTATTCAAAGTCTAAACTGAAAAAGATCTTCCCAAATGTTTCTCCTATTAGTGAGAAATGTCTCGTTCAGGAAGCAACTATAAGCCATTCCTTTGCCTCTTGTATAAAGTTACATAATTTCTGGAGAGGAATTAAAAAAAATAATTCTAAAACACTTGAAATAAAATTGGACCCCGACACTGAACTGATCACTCTAGGTACTTCAGAAGCCTGTTCTGAGCTAACAATATTTCAGACATTTCCTCATTTATGGCCTGATTACGGCGAAAAAACTAATACTTACATTTTGGAAACACACATCAGTCCCTACTGTTAAGATGTGGATTATAAACATGTCCGAGATGCTACATCTTGAAAATATTAGATCTGTCTTGGCAGAAAAAACCAGATCATTTTTCCAAGACATGGACACCCTTCACCGATTTCTTACAAGGATAGTTTGGCGCAACACAACTTTGGATTTCAATCCAACTATGGGTTGGGTGAGTTGGGTGGGGAGGGACGAGAGGCAGGTATATCTCCACTTTTCTCTCTCTTTTTCTTTTTGTTCTTTTTTTTTCATTTTTTCTTTTCTTTCTTTTACCCACTCTTTGGCTGCACTACGTTGGTAGTCTAGGGGTTCTATCTTTGTACATGGCACATATATTGATAGAATGGAGTGACATTGCTACTCTTTGGCTACACTACGTTGGTAGTCTAGGGGTCCTATCTTTGCACATTGCACATATATTGATAGAATGGAGTGACATTGCTACTCTTTGGCTACACTACGTTGGTAGTCTAGGGGTTCTATCTTTACACATCTCACTTTTTCTCTCTCTTGTCCTTTCTCTTTTCTTCTCCTTTAATTCAAAGCTAAAAAGTGCTGTGCGATGTAAGGCCCTGCTCCAGGTCGGTTTAAAATCGATATAAACCCCTCGATTCGGGCCGGAGAAATTTGCCGTTGTGGGAGCTCTGAAAAGCGGTCTCCCACCAGGGACCCGCGAGCTCCCGATGCTACTGTCCACAGGGCCTGGAACCGAAGCCTCTGGTCGGGTCGCAGCCGCGAGCAACCAAAGTGCTCCACGCTCCGAAGTCAGCCAGCTCAGCGATGGTGAGTCCACAGGCTTTGCGACTGTAGCTCCCAGGTCTATTCCGGTTGGAGGCCGCCAGCTCCACGATGTTAGGCCGCAACAACAACGGAGACATGACAGGGAAGAGAGTAAAAAGTCCCCCCCCCCACCCACACACATATACAGCTAAAAATAAAATAAAACTTAAACCAAAAACATACACCTAACAGGATAAAAAGAAAGAAAAGACAGACGGACTGCAGTCGAGCCGCTGCCACAAGGTGGCGCCACACCGAAAAAGTGTGGGAATGGAGGAGAATAAACCGAAAAGTCTACTGCAAACACCAAGAGACCAAAATTGTTGCACAAATAATTCCATATATCTCTAGTATATCACAATAAAAGGATCTGCAGTGTACACAATAAAGTGCTAGAATGGAAAACAGTTTTATCAGCAACTTCAATGTACGCAACACTTTGGAACAGATTGGAGAATTTTCTGTTCGCGAACACTTTGCCATTTGTGCTAAATATGCAGTCATTAAATATTAATTCTGAATAAAAGATATGTAAATCTTTGTTCATTTGATAGAGTCGTTCTTCTATCTACAGATCCTCTACTGTCACTCTCAACATTTTCATTTTCCTGAAGACCTTTTTATTAAGATTAGAAAATAGGTGCAGGAGTAGGCCATTCTATGGAGCGAAGGAATAGGGTTATGAAAAGTGGCAACATCTATGGCAGCGAAGGAATAGGCGATGTTTCAGGTCGAGACCCTTCTTTAGACTGACCTTTCTTCAGTCTGAAGAAGGGTCTCAACCCAAAACGTTGCCTATTCCTTCGTTAGGGTACAGAGGTTTACAAGACGATCCCAGGAACGAGTGGGTTAATGTACGATGAGTGTTTGTCTGCACTGGGCCAGGACTTGCTGGAGTTTGTAAGAATAAGGGGGTGGGATCCTCATTAAAACTTTCCAGAATAGTGAAAGGCTTGGATAGAGTGGATGTAGCGAGAATGTTTCCACTGGTGGGAGAGTCTCGGACCAGAGGGCACAGCCTCAGAATTGAAGGCCGTTCCATTGGAAAGGAGATGTGGAGGTATTTCTTTAGTCAAAGGGTGGTGAATTTGTGTGACTTGATGACTCCCCTCCCCCAGCCCTGACCCCTCTCTTCCCTAGTCGTTCCCCACGGGCTCGACCATCCCACCCGGCATCACGGTCCCACCCGGCATGAACGAATGACCAGGTGGGGGTCACAAAGGACACTGCGGGGCATCAGCGGGGAGTGAGTGTGACTGCGGCAGCCATGTTGGTGTGGGGCATTTGCAGCAAGTGACTAACTGAGGGGAGGCTGCTGCCATCTTGGTGCAGGGCAATTAGTGGAAGTGACTGTGACTGAAGAGTACGGAAGACATCTTGGTGAGGGGCGTTTGTAGCAATGGCGACCATCTTGGTGAGGGGCATCAACCTCATTTTGTATTATAGTGTGTTATATTGCATTATAGTGCGTTATATTGTGTTAAGGTGTGTTATAGTGTATTATATTGTATTTGGATGTGTTAAAAATCATGTGTGATAGAGTATTATATTATATTATGGTGTTTTATGTGTTATAGTGCATTATAACTTTATTCCTTGGAGCGCAGAAGGATGAGGGATGATCTTATAGAGGTGTACAAAATCATGACAGGAATAGTTTGAGTAGGTGCTCAGAGTTTCTTGCCAGAGTAGGGGAATCGAGGACCAGAGAACATCGGTTTAAGTTGAAGGGGAAAAATTTAAGATGAATCTGAGGTAGACAAAAAAGCTGCAGATATTCAGCGGGTGAGGCAGGATCTATGGAGCGAAGGAATAGGCGACGTTTCAAGTTGATACTCTTCTTTACACCAGGAACGTCGCCTATTCCTTCGCTCCATAGATGCTGCCTCACCTGCTAAGTTTCTCCAGGTTTCTTTGTCTACGTTCAATTTTTTCAGCATCTGCAGTTCATTCTTAAACATAGGAGTTTGAGGGGTAACTTTTCCACACAGTGTGTGTGTATGGAATGAGCTGCCGGAGGAGGTAGTTGACGCAGTGACTATCGCCATGTTTAAAAGATATTTCGACAGGTACATGGATAGGACAGGTTTAGAGGGACATGGGCCATGGTTAGCAGTTTTGGGTCCTATATCAGAGGAAGGATGTGCTTGACACTGCAGTGGGTCCAGAGGAGGTTTACAGGAACGATCCCAGGAATGAGTAGGTTAATATACGATGAGCGTTTGTCTGCACTGGGCCTGGCTGGACTCGATAGAGTTTTGGAGAATGAGGTGCTGTCCTCATTAAAACTTTCCCGAATAGTAAAAGGCGTGGATAGAGTGGATGTGGAGAGGATGTTTCCACTAGTGGGAGAGTCTCGGACCAGAGGGCACAGCCTCAGAATTGAAGGCCGTTCCTTTAGAAAGCAGATGGGGAGGAATTTCTTTAGTCAGAGGGTGGTGAATCTGTGTGTCTCTGTGACTCCCCTCCCCCAGCCCTGCCCCCTCTCTTCCCTAGTCGTTCCCCACGGGATCGACCACATCCCACCTGGGATCACGGTCCCACCCGGCATGATCGAATGACTGGTAGGGGTCACAAAGGACACTGCGGGGCATCAGCGGGGAGTGAGTGTGACTGCGGCAGCCATGTTGGTGCGGGGCATTTGCAACAAGTGACTGATTGAGGGGAGGCAGCTGCCATCTTGGTGCAGGGCAATTAGTGGAAGTGACTGTGACTGAAGAGTACAGAAGACGTGAGGAGCGTTTATAGCGATGGCGACCATCTTGGTGAGGGGCATCAACCACATTTTGTATTAGAGTGTGTTATATTGTATTATAGTGCGTTATGTTGTGTTAAGGTGTGTTATAGTGTACCATATTGTATTTGGGCACGTTAACAATCGTGTGTCATAGAGTATTATATTGCATTATGGTGTGTTATGTATTATAGTGCATTATAACTTTATCCCTTGGAGCGCAGGAGGATGTGGGATGATCTTATAGAGGTGTACAAAATCATGACAGGAATAGATCGAGTAGATGCTCAGTTTCTTGCCAGAGTAGGGGAATCGAGGACAAGAGAACATTGGTTTAAGGTGAAGGAGAAAGATTTAATAGGAATCTGAGGTAGACAAAAAAGCTGGAGAAATTCAGCGGTTGAGGCAGCGTCTATGGAGCAAAGGAATAGATGACATTTCAGGTCGAGGCCCTTCTTTAGACTGACCTTTCTTCAGTCTGAAGAAGGGTCTCGACACGAAACGTTGCCTATTCCTTCACTAGGGTACTGCCTCACCCGCTAAGTTTCTCCAGGTTTTTGAGTGCGTTTAATTTTTACAGCATCTGCAGTTTGTCTGAACACTGGGCCTAAAGGGTAACTTTTGCTGGAGGGTTGTGTATGGAATGAGCTGGGGAGGAGGTAGTTGATCCTCATCAAAATTTCCAGAGATACTTGGAAAGGCTTGGATAGAGGGTGGATGTGGAGAGAATGTTTCCACTGGTGGGAGAGTCTCAGACCAGAGGGCACAGCCTCAGAATTGAAGGCCGTTCCATTGGAAAGGAGATGGGGAGGAATTTCTTTAGTCAGAGGGTGGTGAATCTGTGTGTCTCTGTGACTCCCCTCCCCCAGCCCTGCCCTCTCTCTTCCCTAGTTGTTCCCCACGGGATCGACCACATCCCACCCGGGATCACGGTCCCACCCGGCATGAACGAATGACCGGGTGGGGGTCACAAAGGACACTGCGGGGCATCAGCGGGGATTGAGTGTGACTGAGGCAGCCATGTTGGTGCGGGGCATTTGCAGGAAGTGACTGACTGAGGGGAGGCTGCTGCCATCTTGGTGCAGGGCAATTAGTGGAAGTGACTGTGACTGAAGAGTACGGAAGACGTGAGGGGCGTTTATAGCTATGGCGACCATCTTGGTGAGGGGCATCAACCACATTTTGTATTATAGTGTGTTATGTATTATAGTGCGTTATATTGTATTAAGGTGTGTTATAGTGTACCATATTGTATTTGGGTGTGTTAACAATCGTGTGTCATAGAGTATTATATTGTATTATGGTGTGTTATGTATTATAGTGCATTATAACTTTATCCCTTGGAGCGCAGGAGGATGTGGGATGATCTTATAGAGGTGTACAAAATCATGACAGGAATAGATCGAGTAGACGCACAGATTCTCTTGCCAGAGTAGGGGAATCGAGGACAAGAGAACATTGGTTTAAGGTGAAGGAGAAAGATTTAATAGGAATCTGAGGTAGACAAAAAAGCTGGAGATATTCAGCGGGTGAGGCAGCATCTATGGAGCGAAGGAATAAACGACGTTTCAGGTCGAGACCCTTCTTTAGACTGACCCTACTTCAGTCTGAAGAAGGGTCTCGACCCGAAACGTCGCCTATTCCTTCACTCCATAGATGCTGCCTCACCCCTAAGTTTCTCCAGTTTTTTGTCAGACGTTCAGTTTTTTCAGCATCTGCAGTTCATTCTTAAACATAGGAGTTTGAGAGGGTAACTTTTCCACACAGTGTGTGTGTGTATGGAATGAGCTGCCGGAGGAGGTAGTTGATTCGCAGTGACTATCGCCATGTTTTAAAAGATACTTCGACAGTTTACATGGATAGGACAGGTTTAGAGGGACATGGGCCATGGTTAGCAGTTTTGGGTTCTATATCAGAGGAAGGATGTGCTTGGCACTGCAGAGGGTCCAGAGGAGGGTTACAAGAATGATCCCAGGAATGAGTAGGTTAATATACGATGAGCGTTTGTCTGCACGGGGACTGGCTGGACTCGATAGAGTTTTGGAGAATGAGGTGCTGTCCTCATTAAAACTTTCCCGAATAGTGAAAGTCTTGGATAGAGTGGATGTGGAGAGGATGTTTCCACTAGTGGGAGAGTCTCGGACCAGAGGGCACAGCCTCAGAATTGAAGGCCGTTCCTTTAGAAAGTAGATGGGGAGGAATTTCTTTAGTCAGAGGGTGGTGAATTTGTGTGTCTCTGTGACTCCCCTCCCCCAGCCCTGCCCCCTCTCTTCCCTAGTCGTTCCCCACGGGATCGACCACATCCCACCCGGGATTACGGTCCCACCCGGCATGAACGAATGACCGGGTGGGGGTCACAAAGGACACTGCGGGGCATCAGCGGGGAGTGAGTGTGACTGCGGCAGCCATGTTGGTGCGGGGCATTTGCAGCAAGTGACTGATTGAGGGGAGGCTGCTGCCATCTTGGTGCAGGGCAATTAGTGGAAGTGACTGTGACTGAAGAGTACGGAAGACGTGAGGGGCATTTGTAGCGATGGCGACCATCTTGGTGAGGGGCATCAACCACATTTTGTATTAGAGTGTGTTATATTGTATTATAGTGCGTTATATTGTGTTAAGGTGTGTTATAGTGTACCATATTGTATTTGGGCGCGTTAACAATCGTGTGTCATAGAGTATTATATTGTATTATGGTGTGTTATGTATTATAGTGCATTATAACTATATCCCTTGGAGCGCAGGAGGATGTGGGATGATCTTATAGAGGTGTACAAAATCATGACAGGAATAGATCGAGTAGATGCTCAGTTTCTTGCCAGAGTAGGGGAATCGAGGACCAGAGGACATCGGTTTAAGGTGAAGGGGAAAGATTTAATAGGAATCTGAGGTAGACAAAAAAGCTGGAGAAATTCTGCGGGAGAGGCAGGATCTATGGAGCGAAGGAATAGGCGACGTTTCAGGTCGAGGCCCTTCTTTAGACTGACCTTTCTTCAGTCTGAAGAAGGGTCTCGACCCGAAACGTTGCCTATTACTTCGCTAGGGTACAGAGGTTTATAAGACGATCCCAGGAATGAGTGGGTTAATGTTGTACGATGAGTGTTTGTCTGCAGGCCAGGACTTGCTGGAATTTGTAAGAATAAGGGGGTGGGATCCTCATTAAAACTTTCCAGAATAGTAGTTGAGCTTGGATAGAGTGGATGTGGAGAGAATGACAGGTCCACTGGTGGGAGAGTCTTAGAGGGAGAGGGCACAGCCTCAGCAATTGAAGGCCGCCCCCATTGGAAAGGAGATGGTCCTTGGCAATTTCTTTAGTCCAGAGGGTGGTGAACAATCTGTGTGTCTCTGTGACTCCCCTCCCCCAGCCCTGACCCCTCTCTTCCCTAGGTCGTGCCCCACGGGTGTCGACCATCCCACCCGGCATCATTAAAAGTCCCACCCGCATGAGTGAATGACCGGATAGAGGGGTCACAAAGAGACCCTGTTTCATCAGCGGGGAGTAAGTGTGACTGGGCAGCCATGTTGGTGCGGGGCATTTGCAGCAAGTGACTGATTGAGGAGAGGCTGCTGCCATCTTGGTGCAGAGGGGGTGAATCTGTGGAAGTGACTGTGACTGAAGAGTACGGAAGACATCTCCACCTTGAGGGGCGTTGGTAGCGATGGCGACCATCTTGGTGAGGGGCATCACCACATTTTGTATTACCAGTGTGATCATATTGTATTATAGTGCGTTATATTGTGCATAAGCGGGGTGTGTTATAGTGACTGATATTGTATTTGGTGCGGGGTAACAATCGTGTGACATGAGTATGAGGGGAGGCTGCTGTGTGTTCTTGGTTATAGCAATTAGTACTTTATGACTGGAGCGCAGGAGGTATGGGAGCCATCTTATAGAGGGGTACAAAATCAATGGCGAGGAATTGATCGAGGGCACGCACAGATTCTTTGCCAGAGTAGTGGGAATCGAGGCATTATATTGCAACATTGGTTTTAAGGTGAAGGAGAAAGATTTAATAGGAATCTGAGGTAGACAAAAAGCTGGAGATATTCAGCGGGTGATTATGGTGCACCTATGGATTATAGTGCAATAACTTTATTTCAGGTCGCAGAGGATTCTTTAGACTGACCCTACTTCAGTCTGAAGAAGGGCCTCGACCCGAAACGTCGCCTATTCCTTCGACTCCATAGATGCTGCCTCACCCGCTTCTTGCTCCAGTTTTTGGGTCTACGTTCGAGGATCAGCATCTGCAGTTCATTCTTAATAGGAGTCTGAAGGGTAACTTTTCCAGACATAGGGGTGTGTGTATGGAATGAGCTGCAGAAATTCAGCGGTTGAGGCAGGGACTATCACAATGTTTAAGAGAATACTTGGACAGTTACAGGATAGAGCCCAGGTTTAGAGGGACTGGGCTTTGTGAGTCTGAAGAAGGGTCCCATACTGAGGAAGGTTGTCCTATTACTGCAGCTAGGGTCCAGAGGTTTACAAGACGATGCCAGGAATGATTGGGTTAATGTACGATGAGCGTTTGTCTGCACTGGGCCAGGACTTGCTGGAGTTTGTAAGAATAAGGGGGTGGGATCCTCATTAAAAATTTCCAGAATAGTGAAAGGCTTGGATAGAGTGGATGTGGAGAGAATGTTTCCACTGGTGGGAGAGTCTCAGACCAGAGGGCACAGCCTCAGAATTGAAGGCCGTTCCATTGGAAAGGAGATGGGGAGGAATTTCTTTAGTCAGAGGGTGGTGAATCTGTGTGTCTCTGTGACTCCCCTCCCCCAGCCCTGCCCTCTCTCTTCCCTAGTTGTTCCCCACGGGCTCGACCATCCCACCCGGGATCACGGTCCCACCCGGCATGAACGAATGACCGGGTGGGGGTCACAAAGGACACTGCGGGGCATCAGCGGGGATTGAGTGTGACTGAGGCAGCCATGTTGGTGCGGGGCATTTGCAGGAAGTGACTGACTGAGGGGAGGCTGCTGCCATCTTGGTGCAGGGCAATTAGTGGAAGTGACTGTGACTGAAGAGTACGGAAGACGTGAGGGGCGTTTATAGCTATGGCGACCATCTTGGTGAGGGGCATCAACCACATTTTGTATTATAGTGTGTTATGTATTATAGTGCGTTATATTGTGTTAAGGTGTGTTATAGTGTACCATATTGTATTTGGGTGTGTTAACAATCGTGTGTCATAGAGTATTATATTGTATTATGGTGTGTTATGTATTATAGTGCATTATAACTTTATCCCTTGGAGCGCAGGAGGATGTGGGATGATCTTATAGAGGTGTACAAAATCATGACAGGAATAGATCGAGTAGACGCACAGATTCTCTTGCCAGAGTAGGGGAATCGAGGACAAGAGAACATTGGTTTAAGGTGAAGGAGAAAGATTTAATAGGAATCTGAGGTAGACAAAAAAGCTGGAGATATTCAGCGGGTGAGGCAGCATCTATGGAGCGAAGGAATAAACAACGTTTCAGGTCGAGACCCTTCTTTAGACTGACCCTACTTCAGTCTGAAGAAGGGTCTCGACCCGAAACGTCGCCTATTCCTTCACTCCATAGATGCTGCCTCACCCGCTAAGTTTCTCCAGGTTTTTTGTCTACGTTCAATTTTTTCAGCATCTGCAGTTCATTCTTAAACATAGGAGTCTGAAGGGTAACTTTTCCAGACAGAGGGTGTGTGTATGGAATGAGCTGCCGGAGGAGGTAGTTGACGCAGTGACTATCGCCATGTTTAAAAGATACTTCGACAGGTACATGGATAGGACAGGTTTAGAGGGACATGGGCCATGGTTAGCAGTTTTGGGTTCTATATCAGAGGAAGGATGTGCTTGGCACTGCAGAGGGTCCAGAGGAGGTTTACAAGAATGATCCCAGGAATGAGTAGGTTAATATACGATGAGCGTTTGTCTGCACGGGGCCTGGCTGGACTCGATAGAGTTTTGGAGAATGAGGTGCTGTCCTCATTAAAACATTCCCGAATAGTGAAAGTCTTGGATAGAGTGGATGTGGAGAGGATGTTTCCACTAGTGGGAGAGTCTCGGACCAGAGGGCACAGCCTCAGAATTGAAGGCCGTTCCTTTAGAAAGTAGATGGGGAGGAAGTTCTTTAGTCAGAGGGTGGTGAATTTGTGTGTCTCTGTGACTCCCCTCCCCCAGCCCTGCCCCCTCTCTTCCCTAGTCGTTCCCCATGGGATCGACCACATCCCACCCGGGCATTACGGTCCCACCCGGCATGAACGAATGACCAGGTGGGGGTCACAAAGGACCCTGCGGGGCATCAGCGGGGAGTGAGTGTGACTGCGGCAGCCATGTTGGTGCGGGGCATTTGCAGCAAGTGACTGACTGAGGGGAGGCTGCTGCCATCTTGGTGCAGGGCAATTAGTGGAAGTGACTGTGACTGAAGAGTACGGAAGACGTGAGGGGCATTTGTAGCGATGGCGACCATCTTGGTGAGGGGCATCAACCACATTTTGTATTAGAGTGTGTTATATTGTATTATAGTGCGTTATATTGTGTTAAGGGGTGTTATAGTGTACCATATTGTATTTGGGTGTGTTAAAAATCATGTGTCATAGAGTATTATATTGTATTATGGTGTGTTATGTATTATAGTGCATTATAACTTTATCCCTTGGAGCGCAGGAGGATGTGGGATGATCTTATAGAGGTGTACAAAATCATGACAGGAATAGATCGAGTAGATGCTCAGTTTCTTGCCAGAGTAGGGGAATCGAGGATCAGAGGACATCGGTTTAAGGTGAAGGGGAAAGATTTAATAGGAATCTGAGGTAGACAAAAAAGCTGGAGAAATTCTGCGGGTGAGGCAGCATCTATGGAGCAAAGGAATAGATGACGTTTCAGGTCGAGGCCCTTCTTTAGACTGACCTTTCTTCAGTCTGAAGAAGGGTCTCGACCCGAAACGTTGCCTATTACTTCGCTAGGGTACAGAGGTTTATAAGACGATCCCAGGAATGAGTGCGTTAATGTACGATGAGTGTTTGTCTGCACTGGGCCAGGACTTGCTGGAGTTTGTAAGAATAAGGGGGTGGGATCCTCATTAAAAACTTTCCAGAATAGGTGAAAGGCTTGGATAGAGTGGATGTGGAGAGAATGTTTCCACTGGTGGGAGAGTCTCGGACCAGAGGGCACAGCCTCAGAATTGAAGGCCGTTCCATTGGAAAGGAGATGGGGAGGAATTTCTTTAGTCAGAGGGTGGTGAATCTGTGTGTCACTGTGACTCCCCTCCCCCAGCCCTGACCCCTCTCTTCCCTAGTCGTTCCCCACGGGCTCGACCATCCCACCCGGCATCACAGTCCCACCCGGCATGAACGAATGACCGGGTGGGGGTCACAAAGGACACTGCGGGGCATCAGCGGGGAGTGAGTGTGACTGCGGCAGCCATGTTGGTGCGGGGCATTTGCAGCAAGTGACTGATTGAGGGGAGGCTGCTGCCATCTTGGTGCAGGGCAATTAGTGGAAGTGACTGTGACTGAAGAGTATGGAAGACATGAGGGGCGTTTGTAACGATGGCGACCATCTTGGTGAGGGGCATCAACCACATTTTGTATTACAGTGTGTTATATTGTATTATAGTGCGTTATATTGTGCTAAGGGGTGTTATACTGTACCATATTGTATTTGGGCGCGTTAACAATCGTGTGTCATAGAGTATTATATTGTATTATGGTGTGTTATGTATTATAGTGCATTATAACTTTATCCCTTGGAGCACAGGAGGATGTGGGATGATCTTATAGAGGTGTACAAAATCATGACAGGAATAGATCGAGTAGACGCACAGATTCTCTTGCCAGAGTAGGGGAATCGAGGACAAGAGAACATTGGTTTAAGGTGAAGGAGAAAGATTTAATAGGAATCTGAGGTAGACAAAAAGCTGGAGATATTCAGCGGGTGAGGCAGCACCTATGGAGCGAAGGAATAAACGACGTTTCAGGTCGAGACCCTTCTTTAGACTGACCCTACTTCAGTCTGAAGAAGGGTCTCGACCCGAAACGTCGCCTATTCCTTCACTCCATAGATGCTGCCTCACCCGCTAAGTTTCTCCAGGTTTTTTGTCTACGTTCAATTTTTTCAGCATCTGCAGTTCATTCTTAAACATAGGAGTCTGAAGGGTAACTTTTCCAGACAGAGGGTGTGTGTATGGAATGAGCTGCCGGAGGAGGTAGTTGACGCAGGGACTATCGCAATGTTTAAGAGATACTTGGACAGGCACATGGATAGGGCAGGTTTAGAGGGACATGGGCCATTGTGAGCAGTTTTGGGTCCCATATCTGAGGAAGGATGTCCTTGGCACTGCAGAGGGTCCAGAGGTTTACAAGAACAATGCCAGGAATGATTGGGTTAATGTATGATGAGTGTTTGTCTGCACTGGGCCAGGACTTGCTGGAGTTTGTAAGAATAATGGAATGGGATCCTCATTAAAACTTTCCCGAATAGTGAAAGTCTTGGATAGAGTGGATGTGGAGAGAATGTTTCCACAAGTGGGAGAGTCTCAGACCAGAGGGCACAGTCTCAGAATTAAAGGCCGTTCCTTTAGAAAGGAGATGGGGAGGAATTTCTTTAGTCAGAGGGTGGTGAATCTGTGTATCTCTGTGAAACCCCTCACCCAGCCCTGCCCCCTCTCTCCCCTTGTCTCTCCACACGGGATCGATCTTCCCACCGGCATCACTGTCCCACCCGGCATGAACGAATGACCGGGTGGGGGTCACAAAGGACACTGCGGGGCATCAGCGGGGAGTGAGTGTGACTGAGGCAGCCATCTTGGTGCGGGGCATTTGCAGCAAGTGACTGACTTAGGGGAGGCTGTTGCCATGTTGGTGCAGGGCAATTAGTGGAAGTGACTGTGACTGAAGAGTATGGAAACCATCTTGGTGAGGGGCGTTTGTAGCAATGGCGACCATCTTGGTGAGGGTCATCAACCACATTTTGTATTATAGTGTGTTATATTGCATTATAGTGCGTTATATTGTGTTAAGGTGTGTTATAGTGTATTACATTGTATTTGGATGTGCAGGAGGATGAACAGGAGGATGTGGGATGATCTTATAGAGGTGTACAAAATCATGACAGGAATAGATCGAGTAGACGCACAGATTCTCTTGCCAGAGTAGGGGAATCGAGGACAAGAGAACATTGGTTTAAGGTGAAGGAGAAAGATTTAATAGGAATCTGAGGTAGACAAAAAAGCTGGAGATATTCAGCGGGTGAGGCAGCATCTATGGAGCGAAGGAATAAACGACGTTTCAGGTTGAGACCCTTCTTTAGACTGACCCTACTTCAGTCTAAAGAAGGGTCTCTACCCGAAACGTCGCCTATTCCTTCACTCCGTAGATGCTGCCTCACCCGCTAAGGTTCTCCAGGTTTTTTGTCTACGTTCAATTTTTTCAGCATCTGCAGTTCATTCTTAAACATAGGAGTCTGAGGGGTAACTTTTCCAGACAGAGGGTGTGTGTATGGAATGAGCTGCCGGAGGAGGTAGTTGACGCAGGGACTATCACAATGTTTAAGAGATACTTGGACAGGTACATGGATAGGGCAGGTTTAGAGGGACATGGGCCATTGTGAGCAGTATTAGGTCCCATATCTGAGGAACGATGTCGGCACTGCAGAGGGTCCAGAGGTTTACAAGAACAATCCCAGGAATGAGTTGGTTAATGTACCATGAGCGTTTGTCTGCACTGGGCCAGGAATTGTTGGAGTTTGTAAGAATAATGGAGTGGGATCCTCATTAAAACTTTCACGAATAGTGAAAGTCTTGGATAGAGTGGATGTGGAGAGAATGTTTCCACAAGTGGGAGAGTCTCAGACCAGAGGGCACAGTCAGAATTAAAGGCCGTTCCTTTAGAAAGGAGATGGGGAGGAATTTCTTTAGTCAGAGGGTGGTGAATCTGTGTGTCTCTGTGACACCCCTCACCCAGCCCTGCCCCCTCTTTCCCCTTGTCTCTCCACACGGGATCGATCTTCCCACCCGGCATCACGGTCCCACCCGGCATGAACGAATGACCGGGTGGGGATCACAAAGGACACTGTGGGGCATCAGCGGGGAGTGAGTGTGACTGAGGCAGCCATGTTGGTGTGGGGCATTTGCAGCAAGTGACTGACTGAGGGGAGGCTGCTGCCATCTTGGTGCAGGGCAATTAGTGGAAGTGACTGTGACTGAAGAGTACGGAAGCCATCTTGGTGAGGGGCGTTTGTAGCTATGGCGAACATCTTGGGAGTATTATTCAGATTCAGATTCAGATTCAGATTCAATTTTAATTGTCATTGTCAGTGTACAGTACAGAGACAACGAAATGCATTGTATTATGGAGGATGGGGGATGATCTTATAGAGGTGTACAAAATCATGACAGGAATAGATCGAGTAGACGCACAGATTCTCTTGCCAGAGTAGGGGAATCGAGGCTCAGAGGACATCGGTT
Source organism: Leucoraja erinaceus (assembly GCF_028641065.1). NCBI lineage: Eukaryota > Metazoa > Chordata > Chondrichthyes > Rajiformes > Rajidae > Leucoraja > Leucoraja erinaceus. Next base: position 33,171,978 of record NC_073378.1, on the reverse strand, counting down.
TAAGGTGAAGGAGAAAGATTTAATAGGAATCTGAGGTAGCAAAAAAGCTGGAGATATTCAGCGGGTGAGGCAGCATCTATGGAGCGAAGGAATAGGCGACATTTCAGGTTGATACCCTTCCCGATGTTGGGGGAGTCCAAAACAGGGGCCACAGTTTAAGAATAACGGGTAAGTCATTTAGAACGGAGATGAGGAAACACGTTTTCACACAGAGAGTTGTGAATGTGGAATTCTTTGCCTCAGAGGGCGGTGGAGGCTGGTTCTCTGGATACTTTCAAGAGAGGGCATGATAGAGCTCTTAAAGATAGCGGAGTCAGGAGATATGGGGAGAAGGCAGGAACGGGGTACGGATTGTTGATGATCAGCCATGATCACATTGAATGGCTGTGCTGGCAACGAGGGGCGAATGGCCTATGCACCTATTGTCTATTCTTAAGATTGTCCCTTCTTCAATCTGAAGAAAGGTCTCGACCCGAAACGTCGACTATTCCTTCGTTCCATAGATGTTGCCTCATCCGTTGACTTTCTCCAGCTTTTTTGTCTATCTTCGATTTTTCCAACATCCTTTGTTCTTTCTTTAACAAAGGAATCTGAGGGTTAACTTTTCCACACAGAGGGTGTGGAAGAGGGGAGGGGGAGAAGTAGTGAAGGAGGGAAGGAAGGAGAGAGAGAGGGAGGGAGGGAGAGAGTGAGGGAGAGGCAGGGAGAAGGTGATGCAAACAGAGACAAGGAGACACTTTCAGTCTGAAGAAGGGTCTTGACCCGAAACGTCACCCATGCCTTCTCTCCAGAGATGCTGATGCTGCCCGTCCCGTTTAATTGACCACCATCGCTAACTGAGACCCCTCTTTGCCCCATGTGCTCCACAGAGACCCACCATTCACCGTGTAGTTCCTGCCCACGTTCACCTTCCCCAAATGTGACGCCTCTCACTTCTCTGTATTAGGGAGGAAATGGGGAGGTGTTTCTTTAGCCAGGGTGGTGAATCTGTGGGATTTTTTACCACAGAAGGCGGTGGAGGCCAAGTCAGTGGGTGTTTTTAAGGCAGAGATAGATAGATAGATAGATAGATAGATAGATAGATAGATAGATAGATAGATAGATAGATAGATAGATAGATAGATAGATAGATAGATAGATAGATAGATAGATAGATTGTTGATTGGTACAGGCGTCAGGGGTTGTGGGGAGAAGGCAGGAGAATGGGGTTAGGATGGGGAGACAAATCACCCGTGATTGAATGACGGAATGGACTCGATGGACCGAATGGCCTCATTCTGCTCCCAGAACTTGTGAACCGATCGAGATCCTGTCGCCATCCAGGCGGATGTGAGGGTGGGGGTTGTACAGATGTTTTATTCTGGTAGTCAATGCAGATGTGCTGATTTAATGTTTATTTATGCTCTCTCCCACCCTCCCTCTCTCTCCCCTCACTCTCATCCTCTCTCTCCTCCTCCCTCCCTCGCTCTCTCTCCGTTTCTCCCTCCATCCCTGCCTTCCTCCCTCTCTCTCTCTCCCTCCCTCTCTCTCTCTCTCCATCCCTCCCTCTTCCCACAGCTAACAAGCACAAGCCATCGATTGAGACCAAGGAATAGTGATGGAAAATGACTAAACGATCTTACTAAATCCACCACTTTTCGCCATTGATAAAGATGTTGCCTCCATCATGCAGGTGAAGCGGAGGGTGGGAGATGGGGGGGGGGATAAGTGGGATGGGTTGTGGGATGGTGGGGAACAACTTAGATTAGTTTTTCTAACTCTTGCCCCCTTCTCTCCACATCT